>NW_006921742.1:44649-45422 GCF_000298275.1 Orycteropus afer afer | reverse complement strand
CTTCCGTAGTGATACTGCCTCGGAAACCCAAGGAGGGGTCGCTATGAGTCGGGGCCGACTCGACGGCACACAACAACAACAACAACAACAAGCCATACTCAGTCATCATCTGTCAGGACTATTTTAGATGAAATCCATGCATCTAACTTCCTACAAGATTAAGTAAAAGATCACTAACATGTTAAGTAAATTTCTCTTCTGCTAGGATATTCTTCCTTGCACTTCTCTTAGTAATTATTTATATGCAATTATTTCTCAGATTACTCCTTTGGAGTGGTTTCACGTGGAATTCGTTCAATAATCATCCTTAGTAAAATCTGTAGCTCCTTATCTTAGCACTGTATGAGTGTTCAAGGTGTAGTTCTGAACTGACTGACTGATCTGTGAAAGTCTAGCCTGATGCAGATTTGACAAAGGCTATGTCTACCTTTTGGGTGTCTGAGTGGTGATTGCAAGTGGTTTGCACTCGGTTAGTAAACAAAACTTTGTAGTTCAACTCTATCCAGTGGTGCCATGGAGGAAAGTTTTGGCAATCTACTTATGTACAATTCCAGCCACTGATAGCCCTATGGAGTGTAATTCTATTCAGATGCCCATAGCTTGTCATGAGTCACAATCTACTCCATAATTGACTTTTTTTCCCCCAATTTTTATGTCTATCTTTTATGAAAATACCAGTCAGTTCTGATCAATTAAGTGGGGTAAGGAAGAGTGAAACAAATTTCAAGTTGGATAATTGTCTTCATAAATATAAAAAAGCAGGGCAATTATTC
>NW_006921742.1:42528-44364 GCF_000298275.1 Orycteropus afer afer | reverse complement strand
ATATATATATTTATATATATATATATATATATATATTGCATTGATTAGTCTTTACCTCTGGTAGCTTCAATAGCTTTCTGATGGCACAGTTAAGCACTCAGCTACCAAGAGGAAGGTTGGAGGTTTGAGCCAACCAGTGTGGCACCTTGGAAGAAAGGTCTTGAAGTCTACTTCCAAAAGCTCACTGCAATGGAAACCCTATGGATTGCAGTTCTACTCTGCATGCATGGGGTGACCATAAGTAGCAGTTGACCCAACAGGGATTAAGATGGTATATAGTTGAGTGATTATCGTGTCACCAGACAATTGAATGGGCCAGATTTAATTAATTGACTGGTCAATTCAAGCAAATATCTGACTCATTCAAAATCATTTAGGTTTTTCCTTTCTCCAATAGACTTTAATGGTTGTTGGACTTGATCACATTATCAGATAATTTTAACCTGACTTAGACTCAGCCTGTGTCAATTACGTCAAAATATAAAGATATAGGAAGGGGATTTGGAGGAACCAGGAGTCCTAATGGAATGCTTGTTGTGTTGTCATATGCTGTCTAGTTGTTCCTGACTCACAGCGGCCTCTCCTTGGGTTTCCAAGGTAGTATCACTATGGAAGTAGATTGCCCAACCTTCCTTCCAAGGAGTGGCTGGTGGGTTTGAACAGCCAGCCTTCTGGTTAGCAGTCAAGTGCCTTCTCTTTTGCTTTGTCAAATCCTCAGTTTTGCTTCCTATATTCCATTCATAAAATCTCCATTCTCTCCTTCTCCTATTGCTTCAGAAGACTCAAAGATAAGACTCTTTAGTACCTGATTTATAGAATATGCGGAAAATAAGATGAACTATTATGAGGTCCAACTGATTGTCACTACATAAACACACAGCAAGGGCAAATCATGAGAAGCAAAGTTCAGAGAAGAAAGTATGGTGTGTAGGAGTGACCATTTGCCTATTCCTAAAATGCCATAGAGACACTTAAGTAGAAATTGGATTATTTCCTTTACTTAGCATTGTAAAAATCACATTTCATCATCACAATATTCTAGTATCCAAGGAAGTAAATAACTATTTATTGAGATATTGAGATTAAAATTATTCTCCTCCTAAGAAAATGTTAAAAAGAAGAAAACTACTAGAAGGAACCCAGAGAAGGCATTGAAATAAAGCTGCTTGTTTTTTGTTTTTGCTTTGGTTTTGCTTGCTTTTTTATCTATTAAAATACCCAAGTGAGCAATTTTAATATTTTTCCCACTGTGTAAAGGATGATAAAGCCCATCTTATTTTAGGCACTGGCATCTCCCACTCGCACCTATGGTTCCTAGAATTTGTACATATTAAATATCAGCAAAAACTGAAGTACTTATTGAAAAAAACTTTCTTTAAAATGTAGCTCTATTATGTATTTTTAGAAACTGAGAGATGAGCTAACAAACATTTTTATAAACTCAGTTTTAATGAAGAAACCAAAAAGCTATCTTTGAACAACAGAAAGATATATAATTTTTATTTATATCACATGAATGGCTGAATACTAGAGGCAAAATAAACCAAACAAGAAGAGAAAATATGTGTAATATGACTTAAATAATGTTACTAAAGGACCATAATTTTGACTTTAATAATTTTCAGTTTTAATATTATATTGAGTCACATCCTTAATTATCATGTTTTCCTCTATGTAGCAATCTTTCTTCTTGGGATTGTTACTAGCATGATTTCATGGTTAGCACATTTATTTTCTTTTTGTCTCTTAAAAATATGCAAACAACCTTACAGTGTAGTAATTTTCCAGCTGAAATTTTCATCATTTTACTCAAAATTTAATATTTTTATAAAAGAA
>NW_006921742.1:35391-42428 GCF_000298275.1 Orycteropus afer afer | reverse complement strand
TATTTTTATAAAAGAATACTTAAATTTTTAACATTTCCTCTTAAAAATATTTAGAGAATTTTCTCCACATGTATTATCCTTTAGTCATACTTTGTTTTTAATGTCCAACATAATAAAAAATAATTTGAAATATTAAATAATCTTGTACTGTCAGTTTTCTTAATTTTTTTAGTCTATGTAATGTAAAGAAAGACACACTCTTGAACAAATGTGCCAAAGTTGAGAAGTGATTATTTGGAATTTTTTGAAACCAGAAATAGTCATCTAATCTCTTTTTAAATTAATCTTTGAGTTTTATGTAATGGTGATTCTGCATATGATTTTCCTTAAAAAAAAAAGTAAGACAGTTAGTGATGAGTGTTTTTATTTCAGTAGCAGAAATATTACATCAAAATCTTACCCAGGATTTTACTTATGAAAAAAATTGAAGTACCATTGCTCTGCATAGAAAAGAGAGCTATATCCTGCTATATAATTTTCTGCTTTTCTCTGTAACAGATTATGAAGATCCCAAATTAACCACAGTTCCACAGAACACTTGGAAAATCAATCTATTGCTAAACTTAAAGGCATTTTTCATTTCCTCAGTTTAACAGTCTAGAAAAAGAGCTATTCTTTCCACTCCTGCCCCTCAATTTATTTACCAAGGCACCCAATCCATCCTAGGTTTCTGAAATACTCTATATTTATCTCTCACAATTCTCATCAGATTTCTGTTTTTATAAACTTTTCACCAGTTAATTTGGACTCTATAAATTCAGACTATAGCTGTCATAGTTTTTATACATACATTTGTGAATACCATGTTTGAAACATACTAAGTACTTAGGGAATGTTTGTTAAATAAATATAATTCATAAAACAGTAAATAATTAACTAAAAAGTATATTGGGCAATGTACCAAAAGTGAGTGATCAACATAATGGCACTGAGGAAGAAGAAGACAGAGAGAGGTACACAGGAGGTACAGACAACAAAGATGAGTCCTTATGCATGTACAGTGCTACATTGTCAGTGATGGAAAGCATTGATCTACCCATGGATAGATGGGTAGACAGGCTGAATGATCAGGTATGTCTAGGCAGGGGGGATTGTGCCCATGACCATGTATAGGGTTATCAGACAATGTTTCTACATGCATATTTGTATGTGCTGCAAGAATGTCCAGGTGTACAGTACAACTGACAAGGGGTAATATTGTATTCACTTCTTGACCACAGCTGGCTACCCAGAGGGAGCAAGTAGTTGGTCCTATGAGCTTGAGACCCTGGTCACAGAGGATATCAAGCTCAATTTGCATAACAAAATACCCAAAAGCCTTGTTCTACATCCATCTTGGGGAGTAGCAACTGGGGTCTTAAAAACTTACAAGTGGCCATCTAGATGCACCAATGATTCGCTCCATATCCAGAGCAAAGAATTAAGGAGACCAAAGACACACAGAAAAAATTAGTCCAAGGGACTGGTAGACCATGTGATCTTTAGCCTATATGACCACGATATCAGAACTAGATGTTGCCCAGCTACCACAGTCAACCATTCAGAGAGGAAGAGAACAGGAGATCCTGGATAGAGTGGGAGAACAGTATGGAACAAAACTCAAAATCACAAAAAAAGACCAGGTTTGCTGGTCAGATAGAGCTTGTTGAGACCCCTGAAACTATTGCCCCTAGATACCCTTTACGTCTGAAACTGAACTCACCCCCGTGGCTTTCAGCCAAACAGGAGACTGGTATATGGGGTGAACATTTACATCAGGTAGATACACTCATTGGTGAGCTCAATCATGGGAGAATAGAATGGCAATGTTTGCACAGTGAGATAGCTTATGGGACAGATGTGCATGGGAAGGAAGGACACAGGGAAGAAGTAACTGCAGTGAGGGAATGAGAAGAGGGATTACACTGTGGGAAATTGCTGTTAAAGCCCTGAAGCAAAATATGTATGAACTGCTGTATGGAAAATGAATTTGCTCTGTAAACTTTAACAAAAATAACAATAAAAATTAAGGAAAAAAAGAGAAAAAGTACATAAATGGAGGAGTTCCAGCAAGATGGTGAAATAGGAAGACAAGTTACACAGAGTCTCTGTAATAAAGCTATGAAAAACCAACTGAAACTTATACAGAAGATGATCCTGGAACTCTGAGCTTTGAAGGGAAGGATAAAGAAGTGGACTAAATACCAACTAGTAGAAGAACCTGAATGAAAACAGTCAGTAAGAAGACAAACAGAGATGCATAGTGAGGCAGTCCTGAAGCAGTATTTTGAATATTTGCAAGCAGCATCTCAGTAGCAAGATCTCTGGTGGCAAAGGGATAGAATAGAATCAATGGAAAACAGAATTAAAGATATCGAAGATAAATACCTCAATATTACTTTATTAAGAATCAATCAGAATAAAGATCAAAACAAAGTGAAGAAAGTCTAAGATTAATGTGGGATGATATCATCAAGAAGAATGACCTACATGTAACTGTAATTCCAAAACAGGAACAGATGAATAAATACATGGAGAAAATTGTCAAAGATATGATGGAAGAAAATTTTCCTAATATTATGAAAACCAAAACCAAACCAAATACATTGCCACTGAGGTGGATTGGACTCATAGTGACCCCTCCTTGGGTTTTCAAGGTGGTATCACTACAGAAGTAGATTGCCCAACCTTCCTTATAAGGAGTGACTGGTGGGTTTGAACCACCAGCCTTCTGGTTAGCAGTCAAGTGCCTTAGGTACTATGCCACCAGAGCTCTTAATATTATGAAAATGAGAATATATCCATCCAGGAAGTCCAACGAACCCCAAACACGATAGACACCAAAAGAAAAATCACTAAGACATGTCATAATCAAACTCACCAAAACCAAAGATAAAGAAAGAATCCTGAAACAACATGAGAACAAAAAGTTATTCACAAAGGGCAACCTTTCATTTATTGACAGAAACCATGCCGGCAAGAAGACAATTGGATGGATATTTATATATGGCTAAAAGAAAAAAGAAAATAATTCCAAGTGGGAATTTTATATCTAGCAAAACTGTGGCTCAAAAATAATGGCGAAATTAGAACATTTCCAGATAAGCTGAAATTAAGTGAAATTGTTAAAACTAGACCAACCTTAGAAAAGATGTGAAAGGGAGTCCTTCAGACAGAAAAGCAACAACAGCAAACAACAACCAATGATTGACATACATGATGACATAGCCCAGAAATCAGCCCATTTATAGAAATGTCCAAAATAAAATAAGCTTACAAGACTGTAAACAGAGAATCAGATACATCATTTGATAAGTGAGGACAACTACAAACCAAAAAAAAAAAAAAAAAAGGAAATAAACATTATAGTCACAGAACTTCTAAATGATGAGGAAGTCAAGGTAATTGTGAGACATAACAGACTATTTTAAATGTGGAAGAAAATGATCAATCACAGGGTAACCTCATAGAAAAATAAGAAATCTTCTTTATCATTAAAATAATAAATCTATCAAAATAAAAAAGGACAAGCACAAATATTTAGCAAATAATAAAGCGATAGAGATAATAACATGATTTATAAACAAAATGAGCTTAGTGCAGAAAATTATAGGGCACAAAGAAATCAGTAGGACCATGAAAAAAGACATAACAAAATGACAACAATAAATTCATGTTTGTGTATAATCACCCTAAATGTAAATGGATTAAATTCACCACTCGAGAGATGAAGAGTTGTAGACTGGGTGAAAAAATATGAGCCAATAATAGGCTGTCTACAAGAGACTCACCTTAGATGTAAAGACAAAAATAGATTAAAAATCAAAGGATAGAAAAAGCTATATCAAGCGATTGACAATCAAAAACAAGCAGGAATAGTAATATTAATTTATTATCATAAGAGACAAGGAAGAACATTATATAATGATTAAAGAACCAATTGAACAAGAGAACATAATAACCACAATAAATATTAATGTACCCAATGAAAGAGCCCCAAAATACTTAAATCAGACTTTAACAGTATTGAAAGAAAAATAGATGACTCCACAGTAATAGTAAGAAACTTTAATATGCCACTTTCAATAAAAGATAGAAAAACTGGGAAGAAACTCAGCACAGATGGTGAAGAATTAAACAATATGATCACCAACTTGACCTTACAGACAACTACAGAGGACTTCACTGAATAACAGCACAATATACATTCTTTACAACACACATGGAACATTCTCCAGGATAGACTACATACTAGACCACAAAGCAAGCTTCAATAAATTTAAAAACATTGAAATACCGAAAAGCATCTTCTCAGATCACAATGCTATAAAATTAGAAATCAACACCAGGAAGACCAATGGAAAAAGAGCAAACACATGGAAACTGAATAACACCTTTCTCAAAAATGACTGGGTAATAGAAGAAATAAAAAGTGAAATTAAAAAAAATTCCTTGAATCAAATGAGACACGACATAGCAAAATCTTTGGGACACAGTGAAAGCAGTGATCAGGAGGCAGTGCATAGCAACAGATGCACACATCAAAAAAGAAGAAAGTGCCAAAATCAACACCATAACTCAACATCTCCAACAATTAGGAAAAGAGCAGCAAAATAAAATAAAATAAAAAATACAGGAAAAGGTTACAGTGACCAGAAGAAAAGAAATAAAGATTTAAGCACAAATATATGAAACAGAAAATAGACAATAGAAAAAATCATTAAGACTAGAAGTTTGTTCTTTGAAAAGATTTAAAAATTGACTAACCACTGGCAAATTTAACAAAAGAAAAGAAGGAGAAGACACAAATAATGCAAATGAAAAATGAAATGGGTGATGTCATAACAGAACCAACAGAAAGAAAAAGAATGATATCAGGATACAATGAAGAACTGTACTCCAACAAACTTGAAAACCTAGAAGAAATGACAGATTCTAGAAATACACTACTTACCTAAACTAACATAGACTGAAACAGAAAATTTGAAAAGACCCATAACAAAAGAAGACATTGAAAAGTCATTTAAAAATTACCAACAACAACAACAAAAATTCTGGCACTGATGGCTTCTCTGGAGAATTCTACTAATCATTCAGAGAAGAGCTGATATCAATCCTACTCAAACTATTCCAGATTATAGAAAAGGATGGAATCCTCTCAAATTCATTTTGTGAAGCAAGCATAACCCTGATACGAAAACCAGGCAAAGACACCACTAGAAAGGACAACTACAGACCAATATCCATCATGAATATAGATGCAAAAATCTTCAACAAAATCCTAACCAATAGACTCCAACAACACATCCAAAAAATATTTCATGACCAAGTTGGATTCATACCAAGTATGCAAGGATGGTTCAACATTAGAAAAACAATCAATGCAATCCATCACATAAGTATGGAAAAGAGTCACATGATTATGTCAATAGATGGAGAAAAGGCATTTGATAAACTCCAATACCCATTCTTGATCAAAACTCCCAGAAAAATAGGAATAGAAGGGATATTCCTCAATATAATAAAGGGCATACATGCAAAACAACAGCCAACATTATTCTCAATCGAGAGAGACTGAAACCATTCCCCTTGCAAATAGGAACCAGAAAAGGATGTCCTCTGTGTTCACTTCTATTCAGCATTGTATGGTAGGTCCTAACCAGGTCACTAAGGCAAGAAAGGGAAATCAAAGTCATCCAGATTGGTAAGGGAGAAGTAAAACTATTTCTATTTGCAGGGATACATAGAAAATTCAAAAGTCTCAGAAAGAAAACTACTGGAACCTACTGAAAAATTTAGCATAATTGCAAGATACAAGATCAACACACAAAAATCAGTTAGATCCTTCACACCAGCCATGAGGTCTCTGTAAAGGAAGTAAGGAAATCAATTCCATTTACAATAACTACCCAAAAGTTAAAATGTTTGGGAATAAATCTTACCAGGAACACAAAAGACTTATACAATGAAAAACTACAAAACACTACTTCAAGAAACTAAGAGATCTGCATAAATGAACAACATACTATGCTCATGAATTGGAAGATTGGACACTGTGGAAATTCAGTACTACCCAAAGCAATCTATATATGCAATGCAATTCCAATCCAGATTCCATCAACATCTTTTAATGACATGGAAAAAACAATCATCAATTTTATATATAAAGCAAATAGACCTTGGACAAGCAAAGCACTACTGAAGAACAAAGTAGGAGGTGTTACACTCCCTGATCTCAAAACCTGCTATACAACCACAGTAGTTAAAAACAGTCTGATATTGATACAATGGAAGAGACATAGACCAGTGGAACAGAATAGAAAACCCAGAAACTGATCCATCACCTATGGTTAGCTGATCTTTGAAAAACGGCCAAAATCCTTTTAAAAGGCCAATAGTCTTTTTAACAAATGGTGCTGGCAAAACTGGATATTCATTTGCAGAAAAATTTAACAGAAGCCAAACCTCTCACCTTACACACACAAAAAAGACTCCAGGTGGGTCAAATAGTTAAATGTGAAACCTGAATCTACAAAGTTTATCAAACAAAAAATAAAGGCAAACTTAGATGCCCCAATTTATTGCATAAATAGACTATCAAAAATAACCCAAAATGTGTAAATAGCAGAAGATAAACTAGATAATTGGCATCTTCTAAGAATTACATTCTTATGTGCATCAAAAGGCTGCTCAAAAAGAGTAAAAAGAGAACCTACAGTTCGGGAAATAAAGTTCAGCACTGACATACCTGACAGAAGACTTATCTATAAAATTTATAGAAAACTCCAATACTTCACATTAAAAAGAAAACAATCCAATTAAAGAATGGGCAGAAGACAGGAACAGACACTTCACCAAAGATATTCAGGCGACCAACAAACACATGAGGAAATGCTCATAATTAATCAGCCATTAGGGAGATGCAAATCAAAACGAAAATGACATACCATCTCATCCCGGCATTAATACCAAAGTTCAACAAGAGAGACAATAACAAATTCTGTCAAGGATGTGTAGGGACTGGAACTCTCTTACACTGCTTGTGGGGCTGTAAAATG
>NW_006921742.1:29355-34409 GCF_000298275.1 Orycteropus afer afer | reverse complement strand
TTGACAGCTAACCAGAAGGCTGGCAATTCAAGTCCACCAGCCACTCCTCAGAAGGAAGGTTGGGCAATCTACTTCCATAGTGATACCACCTTGGAAATCCAAGGAGGGGTCACTATGAGATGAATCAAACTCAATGACAGTGAGTTTTGAGTGAGTAGGGGAGTAGAAGGGAGGGGAAAATGAGGAGCCTTTTTTTTTTTTTCAGGGCATTGAGTTTATGCTAACAGTGGTAGAATGTTTGGGAAAAGTATAGTAATAAAGGTGGCACAATATGAAAAAATGTCATCGATGTCCCTGAGTTGTAAATGTGGAAGTTGTTATGCTGGCAAATATCTTCTTGTGTATGCTTTCACCACAATAAACAAACAAACAAAAAGTATATAAATGAAGGAAAAATAAAATGCATATTGACTTGTAACATAAATGGTATTAGAAAGTGTTTCACTCACTCACTGCTGTCCAGTCGGATCTGACTCATAGCGACCCCTCCTTGGGTTCTGAGATGGTATCACTATGGAAGTAGATTGCCCAACCTTTCTTCCGAAGAGTGTCTGGTGGATTTGAACTGCCTGCCTTCTGGTTAGCAGTCAAATGCCTTAGGCACTACACCACCAGAGCTCCTTAGAAAGTATTTAGTAATGTTAATTTTCTACTAACAATAGATTTGAGCCCAAGCAGACCTACTATTTTGCTTGCACACCTATAGGTATTGTCTTGTCTCCTGTTAGAATAAGAGGCATTCCCCTTATCAAAACACATCCCTCCTCTATGATTTGTTTGCCCTCTTTCTATGTGCTCAGAAACTTTTTGGTTATAGATTACTCTGTTCTACATTTTCAATCTTTCCTCCACTTTTATTTAATGGCAGTGCAGTAGTTTGAAAAAGTAATAAATTTAATGATAAATGTCTAAAGGCCTCTTTGGACATTTTTTTTTCTCTTTCCCAAGTAACGATAAGCAAAAAGACATATATCATTGGGAAAACACATTTCCCACTTGTCATAATAAAATTTGTTGTTATAATGCACAGTAAACAATTTGGCCACAAATAGAAACACATTTTATTGGTATGAAATAGTATTAAAAGTTACATAGAAAGCAATGCTGAAGATTTAGGAAAAAATATTACTATAAATGATCTATTTTGAGGGTTTGATATACAATATGATAAAAACTTATATTTTCTAATATTTAGAGCTTAGGATATTTACTAGTTTCTCTTTCAATTATGAAATGCACAAGGAAATAATTTCTCTTCTAAGCAATAAAATACAAATGTGCAAAAAATATATATTCTTAGCATATGTATTAGAGCAAAAAAATTAGTGAAACTGTTGGGTTGAATTTTTGGATTAATTTTTTTAAAGGAAAATTAGGTAATGTTAGCAAAATAACACTAAATAGGAATTTTTCACAGTATCTTTTATGCAAAAATTATTTTAGTGACAACTCCAAGTCATAAGTGCACTAAGTGCTATATTATTTTATGAATGTGGTAATTTTATGAAAACAGCATGTCAAAAATAGACTCGTTATACTTTATAATGAAAATGAAGGGGACTAGAAAAATCTTTATAAGTGATTTTGTTTATCAAGTGTCAAAATACTGAAATGAATTGTTCAACAAAAATATTGTAAGGTTTTGATTGGTAGGGAAACTAGAGTGCTGAATATGGAACAACCAGAACACAGTTAAAGGGAAAGTTAACACACCATGAATTATGTAACTAATGTTACTGAACAATTGTGTAGAAATTGTCTAATGGGAACCAAATTTGTCATGTAAACTTCCACCAAAACACAATAAAATACTATTTTAAAAAGATTGTAAGGTTTCCAAAGTTCCAAATATTCTAAAGTTTTAGAATTGACAAATGACCAAATGATTTTTATAGCTCACATAACTACTCATTTGCTCACTGCTATCACTGTCTGAGGCACTTCTGACATTAAATTATGTTGTTCTTGTCAGGTGCCATCAAGTTGTCTCCAACTCATAGCAACCCTAAGTACAACAGAATGAAACATTTCCTGGTCTTGTGCCAGCCTCTTGATCCTTGCTATACCTGAGTCCATTGCTGCAGCTACTGTGTCAATCCATCTTGTTGAGGGCCTTCTCCTTGTTTGTTGACCCTCCACTTTTCCACGTATATATCCTTTTGAAGGGAATGGTCCCTTCTGACAACATGACCAAAGTAGGTGAGATGAAGTCTGGCCATTCTCACTTCCAAGGAACATTCCAGCTGCACTTCTTCCAGGACAGATTTATTATTTCTTTTAGCAGTTAATGGCACTTTGGGTATTCTTTACCAACACCACAACTCAAAAGCATAAACTGTTATTTGGTCTTCCTTATTCATTGTCCACCTCACATGCATAAGAAGTGCACCTTAGTCTTCAAGGAGACAGCTCTGCTCTTTAGCACTTTAAAGAGGTCATTTGCAGCAGATTTGCCCAACGAAATATGTCGTCTGATGTCTTGAATGCTGCTTCCATTGGTTTTGATTGTGGAACCAAGTAATATGAAGTATTTGACAACTTCAATCTTTTCTCCATTTATTGTGATGCTGGTCGTTGGTCTAGTTTGAGGATTTTTGTTTTCTTTATATTAAGATGTAATATATACTACAGACTGTAGTCTTTAATCTTCATCAGTAAATACTTCATATCATCCTCACTTTTAGCAACGAGTTGTGTCATCTGCATATAGCAAGCTGTTAAAGACTCTTCCTCCAGGCCTGATGGCACGTTCTTCTTCATATAGTCCAGTTTCTCAGATTATTATTTCTGCATACAGATGAAATAATATGGTGAAAGGATTCACTCCCTTCCTGATTTTAAACTATGCAGTATCCCCTTGTTCTGTTCAAACGACAGTTTCCAGATCTATGTACAGGTTCCTCATGAGTACAATTAAGTATTCTGGAATTCCCATTTTTCTCAATATTATCCATAATTTGTTATCATCCACACAATCACATACTTTTGCATAGTCAATAAAACACAAGTAAACATCTTTTTGGTATTCTTTGCTTTCAGCCAAGATCCATCTGATTATCAACACTGATATCCCTCGTTCCACATCCTCTTCATCAAAATATGGGACTCCAGAAATACATAAAACACACTTCCAATGGGAAATGGGAATCTCAAGCTATGGTTTTAATCTGTTTATTCTTGTAAATTTACTAGATGGTTTTCCCTAATAGGCCAGGATGATTATCACTGAGAGTCTTACATTAGAGAGTTTGAGATCATAGACCCTAAACCACACTGGGTGCTTTTAATTACAGCCTTGGGTACTAGTTAGATGGTGTACAACAAGCCAGTCAATTTATCTGTTTGTATCTCAATTTCATCACCAGGAAATTTATCCTATCAATTAGAAGAGTGTCTGGTGAGTAGATAGCATTCAATATTTACTAAAACAAAACAAACTCACTGCCCTTGAGTCTGATCTTACTCATATCGACCCCTCCTGGGGTTTCTGAGGTGGTAGCATTACGTAAGTAGATTGCTCAACCTTCCTTCCAAGGAATAGGTGGTAGATTTGAATTGCCAGCCTTCTGATTAGCAGTCAAATGAATCAGGCACTACACCACTAGTGCTCCCCAATATTCACTAGTATACTTATATTTATGTTATATTATCATAAATTGATATTTTCTATTTCTTCTCTGTTAGTCAAATACTCACCTTATTATAGAAGAATACCAATCTCTAGTTTCAAAATAATTGAATTGAAAATTTCTCTTAAGGAGAGAGGAAAACTCCACTGAAACCACATACCTTTGCACCCCTTATATGTTCTAATTTTCCCGGTGAAACTTGTGTTAGTTGCTATGGAGTCAAATATGACTCAAGGAGACCCAGTGCATGTAAAGTAGAACTGTTCTAAAGGGTTTTTAAGACTGCGGAGCAGATGGCCAGGCCTACCTTCTAAGGACCATCCAGGAGAGTTCAAACTGCCAATTTTTAACTAGCAGTGGACATTTAAAAGTTTTGTGTCACCCACGGACACCTTCAGTGAGATTAGGGAAGTTGGTTTTTGATAACACTATAAGAGAAACCATTCATTACATGCTGTTGTTGTTAGGTGTTGTTGAGTCAGCTCCAACTTACAGTGACCCTACGTACAACATAACAAAACACTGCTGGGTCCTGCACCATCTTCACAGTACTTGCAATCCTTGACCCCATCATTGCAGCCACTGTGACTATCCATCTCCTTGAGGGTCCACTCCTTCTTCTCTGACTTTCTATTTTCCCAAGCATGATATCTTTCTCCAGGGAATGTTCTTTTCTGACAACATGAACCATGTAATTGGGACGAAGTCTGGACACTGTTCCATCCAAGGAATGGAAGAATGCACTTCTTCTAGGACAGATTTTTTTGTTCTTCTGGCAGTGCATGGCATTTTCAGAATTCTTTGCCAAAATAATTGAAAGACATGAATACTCCTCTTCAGTCTTCTTTATCCATTGACCAGCTTTCACATGCATATGAGGTAATTGAAAATATGATGGCTTGGGTCAGGTGCACCTTAGACTTCCATGTGGCATCTTTGCTTCTTCACATTTTAAAGAGGTCTTTTGCAGCAGATTTGCCAAGTGCAATATGAATTCTAATTTCCTGATTGCTGCTTCCATGAATGTTGACTGTGGATCCAAGTAAAATGAAATCCCCAACAACTTCTATCTGTTCTCCATTTATCGAGATGTTGCTTATTGGTCCAAGATGAGGAATTTTGTTTTCTTTATGTTGAGGTGTAACACATATTGAAGACTGTAGTCTTTGATTTTCATCAGCAGTGCTTCTGGTCATCTTCACTTTCAGTAAGCAATGTTGTATTATCTGTATATCACAGGCTGTTAATAGTTCTTCCTCCAATCCTGATGCTATGATCTTCTTTATATAGTCCTCTATATAGTTCATGGGAGCTCAGGTGTCGTGGTGCCAAGGCATTTGGCTGCTAACCAGAAGGCTGGAGGTCCAAACTCACCAGCCACTCCTCAGAAGGAAGGTGGGGAAATCTACTTCTGTAGTGACATCA
>NW_006921742.1:26717-29125 GCF_000298275.1 Orycteropus afer afer | reverse complement strand
TTTTTTTTCAATGTTATCCATAATTTTTTAAGAACCACAAAGTCAAATGCCTTTGCTTGGTCCATAAAACACAGGTAGACATGTTTCTTGTATTCTGTGTTTCAGCTAAAATCCATCAGACATCAGTAATGACATCCCCCATTTCACATCCTCTTCTGAGTCCAACTTGAACTTCTGGAACTTCCTTGTCAATATACTACTGCAACTGTTTTTTACTTACCTTCAGCATGATTTTACTTACATGTGAAGAAAAAAGTCAAGTTTAGAGTTACAATATTGAAAGAAGCTATGGGCAAGGATTCTATGTTTGACTTTATGTTAGATAATTTCCACATTCTGTTGGATCTTTCTTTGGAATGGGCACAACTACCAATCTCTTCCAGTCTGTTGGCCAGATAGCTGTCTTCCAAATTTCTTGGCATAAATGAGTAAACCCTTCTAGCACTGCATCCATTTGTCGAAACATCTCAAGGGGTATTCTCTCATGTCCTTGAGCCTTCTTTCTGCCAATTCCTTCTGTGAAGCCTCAGCTTTTTCCTTCAGTACCATTGGTTGTTGATCATATGCTACCTCATAAAACAGTTGGACCTCCACCAGTTCTTTTTGATAGTGACTCTGCATTCCTTTCATCTTCTTTTGTTGCTTCCTACATCATTCAATATTTTGCCCATAGAGTCCTTTAATATTGCAATTCAGAGCTTGAATTTTTTCTTCAGTTCTATCAGCTTGAGAAATGCTAAGTGTGTTCTTCCATTGTGGTTTTCTAACTCCAGATCTTTTGCACATTTCATTATAATACTTTACTTTGTCATCTCAAGCTACCCTTTAAATCTTCTGTTCAGTAATTTTATTTTAGCACTTTTTCCATAAGCTTTAGCTTCTGTTTGTTTGGGAGAAAGTATCAGAGCCTCTTCTATCATCCAATGTTGGCTTTTACTTACTTTCCTGTCTTTTTAGTGACCAATTGTTTTCTTCATGTATGACCTTCTTGATGTCACATGCACAACTCATCTGATCCTCGATCACTGGTGTTTAATTTGTCATATCTATTCTTCAGGTGGTCTCTAAATTCAGGTGGGATATAATCAAGGTTGTATTTTGGCTCTCTTATTTTAATTTTCTTTAACTTGAATTTGCATACGACTGTTTGGCAATCAGTTCCTGCCCTTATTCTGACTAATGATATTGAGCTTCTCCATCAACTCTTTCCACAGAAGTAGTCCATTTGATTTCTGAGTGTTCCCTCTGGTGAGGAGCACATGTGTAGTCACCACTCATGTATTGGAAAAAGGTATTTGTGAAGAATAAATCATTGGTCTTACAAAAATTTATCATGTGATTTCCGGTGTCATTTCTATCAACACCATATTTTCCAAACATCAATGATTCTTCTTTGTTTCCAACCTTTGCATTGCAAACACTGGTAATTATCAATGCATCTTGATTTCACGTTTGGTCAATTTCAGACCACAGAAGTTGGTAAAAAATTTTAATTTCTTCATCATAGGTGTTAGTAATTGTTATGTAAATTTGGATAATGGTAGTATTAACTGGTCTTCCTTGTAGGTATATGTATATTATTCTATCACTGACAGCATTATACATTAGGATAGATCTTGAGATGTTCTTTTTGACAATGAGTGCCATTCTTCTTCAATTTGCCATTCCCAGCACAGTAGATCATATGATTGTCTGATTCAAAATGAGCAATTCCAGTCCATTTCAGCTCAATATTACCTATGATATTGATATTTATTTTTTCCCTTTCATTTCTGACAAATTCCAATTGTCCTGCATTCATACTTTGTACTTCATAGCAGAATAGTGTATTAACAGAGTAATTTAGATTCCAGTGTCACTAACTTATCAAATTAAAAGTTGTTATAAAAGAATATCTGCAACACATTTTGACTGCTTAATTATCTGGTTTCTTTCTATCTAATGGACTATAAATATTTTCCTAATAGTCTAGAAAATATAAAGACATTTTGTCATGAAAGCCAATTAGGATAAAGTACTTTTATATATGGCAAGGATTTGCTCCTATCTTTTTTGTTGATGTTTGTTTTTTTAAAATTGAATTTTTTATTTTGAAATCATTGAAGATTCACATGGAAACAAATCTCATGTATATCCATATCTATATAGATAGATAGGTAGATAGATAGATAGATAGATACAGGTGCTAATTTTTTTAAAAAAATTTATTGTGATTTGGGTGATTGTTTACAGAGCAAATTCCATTTCCATACAGCAGTTCACATACACTTTGTCTCAAGACATTAACTGCAATTCCCCACATTGTAACAGCTCTCTTCCTGCTTCCTCCCCATAGTTACCTCTTCCCTGTGTCCTTCCCTCCCATGCACTCCTGCCCCTCAAGCTGTCTCCCAGTGCATACACACACT
>NW_006921742.1:23466-26402 GCF_000298275.1 Orycteropus afer afer | reverse complement strand
GGCACCATCTAGTTCTTCTGGTCTCATAGTCATATAGGCTGAGGATAGCATGGTGTACCAGTCACTTAGACTAATTGTTTCCATGCATCTTTGGTTTTTTTTTTCATTCTTATTTTCTCTGGATGAGGAGAGACTCATTGCATCTAGAAGACTGCCTGAAAATTTTAAGATCCAGTCACTACTTGCCAAAGTAGGATGCAGAACAATGTTTCTGTGTAGCATGTTATGCCAGTTGAGCTTGATGTCCCCTGTGACCATCATCTGAAGCCCACAGGTTCTGCTACTCACTCCCTCCGGGTAGCTGGCTGTTGCCAAGAAGTGACTACAAACTTGTTCTTTGTCAGCTGTAATATATATGTGAAAATTCTTACAGAACATATAAATATAGTTGTAGAAATATTCTCTGCCAACCCTGTACATGATCATAGGCACACTCCTCCCTGCCTACATATTCCTAATTATTCATCTTGTCTGCCCATCTATCCACCTGTTTGCCATCAATGACAACACAGTACTTTATGTGCAAAAGGGTTCATCTTTGTTGTCTGTATCTCCCATCCACCTCTCTATGTATTTTTCTTCCTCAATGCCATTGTGTTGATGACTCACATTTGGTATATCACCCTTCTTTTCACCTAAATCAATATTTGTTTCTACGTATCTAGCCGGACAGAACAAGGGGATACTGCATGATTTAAAATCAAGAAGGGAGTGTGTCAGGGTTGTATCCTTACACCATATTTATTTAATTTAGATGCTGAGAAAATAATCCGAGAAGCTGGACTATGTGAAGAAGAACATGAGATCAGGATTGGAGAAAGAATCAATCATTAATAACCTGTGGTACGCTGATGACACAACTTTGCTTGCTGAAAGTGAGGATGACTTGACGTACTTAGTGACAAAGATTGAAGAATATAGTCTACAGTATGGATTACATCTCAATATAAAGAAAACAAAAATCCTCCCAACTGGACCTATAAGCAGCATTACGATAAATGGAGAAAAGATTGAAATTGTCAAAGACTTCACATTGTTTGGTCCTACGATCGATGCCAATGGAAGCAGCTGTCAGGACATCAGGCAATGTATGTTGTTGTTATGTGCCATCGAGTAGACCCCGACTCATAGCGACCCCTCCTTGGGTTGCTGAGGCAGTATCACTATGGAAGTAGATTGCCCAACCTTCCTTCCGAGGAGTGGCTGGTGAGGTTGAACTGCCAGCCTTCTAGTTAGCAGTCAAATGCCATAACACTGGGCAAATCAGCTTCAAAGGGCCTCTTTCAAGTGCTGAAGAGCAAAGATTTCTCTTTGAGGACTAAGGTGTGTCTGACACAAGCCATGGTATTTTCAATCACCTCATATGCATGGGAGAGATAGACAATGAATAAGGAAGACTGAAGAAGAGTTGATACATTTGAGCTGTGGTGTTGATGAAGAATGCTGAAAGTACTGTGGACTGCTAAAATAACTAACAGGTCTGTCCTGGAGGAAGTGCAGCCAAAATGCTCCTTGGAGGTGAGAATAGCCAGACTTCGTCTCACATACTTTGGTCATGTTGTCAGAAAGGACCATTCCCTGGAGAAGGATATTGTGCTTGGTAAGGTGGAGGGTTGACGAAAGAAGGGAAGGTCCTCAATATGATGGATTGACACAGTGGCAGCAGCGATGGGCTCAAGTATAACAAGAATCATGGAACTGGATCGGGATTGGGCAGTGTTTCATTTTGCTGTATATAGGGTCATTATGAGTTGGAGATGACTCAACAGCACCTAACAACAACAACAACAACATCTAGCAGTGATCTCTCCCCTCCCTTCCCACCTTTGTAACCAAAAAAGAACATTTTTTTTTTCCATATATAAGTCTTTCCTTAACTTTTTATAACAACAGATTATTACAATATTTGTCCTTCTGTGGTTGACATATTTCCCTCAGCATAATATCCTAGTTCCTTCATGTTATGCGGTGTTTTGCAGATTCAACATTATTCTTTTGGGTTCCATAGCATTCTATTGTGTGCATGTACCATAGATTGGTTATCGATTCTTCTGTTGATGGACACCTAGGTTGTCTCCATCTTTTGGCTATTGTAAACAGTGCTGCGATGAACATGGGTGTGCGTATATCTGTTCTTGTTCTGGCTCTCACGTCTTTAGGATATATACCTAGCAATGCAATTACTGGGTCAAATGGTATTTCTATTTCCAACTTTTTAAGGAATCACCATACTGCTTTGCATAGTGGGTGTATCATTTGACAGTCCCACCAGCAGTGTGTAAGAGTCCCAACTGCTGCACATTCTCACCAGCATTTGTTATTTTCTGTCTTGTTGAGCTTTGCTACTATTGCTATGGCAAGATGGTATCTCATTGTTGTTTTGATTTGCATCTCTGTAATGGCTAATAACCATGAACATTTCTTCCTATATTTACTGGCTGCCTGAATATCCTCTTTGGTGAAGTGTCTATTCATGTCTTCTGCCCATTTTTTATTTAGATTATTTGTCTTTTTGTTGTTGAGGTGTTGGAGTTTTCTATAAATTTTAGAGAAAACTCCCTGGTCAGATATGTCATTGCCAAATATTATTTTCCCAATCTGTAGGCTATCTTCTCACTATTTTGGGGAAGACTTGGGAATGACATAAAAATTTAACTTTTAGAAGGTCTCATTAATCTAGTTTTTTTTTTTTTCTTTTCTGCTATTTGTGCATTTTGGATTGTGCTTGATAGTCTATTTATGCCATAAATTAGGAACCCTAAACTTTCTCCTATTTTTTCCTTGAGGAACTTTATAATTTTGCATTTCTGTGTATGGCATGAGGTACAGATCTTGTTTCATTTTTCTGCAAATGGATATCCAGTTTTCCCAGCACCATTTATTAAAGAGACCATCTCTTCTCTATTTAATGGTTTTTGGCCCCTTTTCAAAAATCA
>NW_006921742.1:17617-22626 GCF_000298275.1 Orycteropus afer afer | reverse complement strand
TTACAGAGTCTCTTGGGTTTTCTATGTACAAGATCATATCATTTGCAAATACCAATAGTTTTATCTCCTTACCATTTGAAATGCTTTTAATTTCCCTTTCTTGACTATTGCCCTGGCTAAGACTTCCAACCCAATGTTGAATAGAAGTACTGATAGAGGACATCCATATCTGGTTCCTGTTCACAGGTGGAATGATTTCAGTCTCTCCATTGAGAATAATGTTGGTTGATGGTTTTGTATATATGTCCTTTATTATGTTGAGAAATGCCCCTTCTATTCTTATTTTGCTGAGAGTTTTTATCAGGAGTGGTTATTGGATTTTATCAAATATCTTCTGAGCATCAATTGGTATGATCATGTATTTTTTTCTCTTGTTTTATTTATGTGCTGGCTGACATTGATTGCTTTTCTAATGCTGAACCATCTTTGCATACCTCACATGAACCCCACTTGGTCATAATGTATTATTTTTTGGATATGTTGTTGGAGATCATTGGTTAAGATTTTGTTTGAGATTTTTGCATCTATATTCATGAGGGATATTGGTCTGTAGTTCTCCTTTTGAGTGATGTATTTGCCTGGTTTTGGTATCAAGGTTATACTTGCTCCATAAAATGAATTTAGGAATATTCCATCCTTTTCTACGTTCTGGACTAGTTTGTGATTGGTGTCAGTTCTTTGAATGTTTGATAGAATTCTCCAGTGAAACCGTCTGGGCCAGGACTTTTTTTGTTGTTGGCAATTTTTTTATGATCTGTTCAATTTCTTCTTTTGTTATGGTTCTGTTCAACATTTCCACTTCAGTCTGTATTAGTTTAAGTAAATAGTGTGTTTCTAGAAATCTGTCCCTTTCTTCCAGATTTTCAAATTTGTTGGAGCACAATTCTTCATAGTATCTTGATATTATCCTATTTCAGTTGGTTCTGTTGTGATGTCACCCATTTCGTTTCTTATTTGGGTTATTTATATTCTCTCCCTCTTTTCCTTTGTTAAACTTGAAAGTGGTTTGACAATTTTATTAATCTTTACAAATACCATATTCTAGTCTTGTTGATTTTTTTTTCTTTTTTATTTTCTGTTTCATTTATTTCTGCTGGCATCTTTTTTATTCCCTTCCTTCTGGTGACTGTAGGCTTTTCTTTCTGTTCTTTTTCTAATTGTTGGAGATGTTGATTTAAAGTGTTGATTTTGGCTCTTTGTTCATTTTTGATTTATGCATTTGTGGCTATAAATTGGCCTCTGAGCAGTGTTTTGGCTGTGTTCCAAAGATTTTGGTAGTTGTGTTTTCATTTTTTATTTCTTCTCTTACCCAGTCTTTCTTAAGGAGGGTGTTTTCTCAGTTTCCATATGTTTACTCTTTTTCCATTGATCTTCCTATTGTTTATTTCTGATTTGATAGCATTGTGATCTGAGAAGTTGCTTTGTAGTATTTCAATATTTTTCAATTTGTTAAGGTTTGCTTTATTGCCTAATATATGGTTTATCATGGAGAATGTTCCATGTACACTAGAAAAGAACGTGTATTCTTGTGTTGTTATTGGGTGAAGTGCTCTGTAGATGTCTATAAGGTCAAGTTGTGAATTGTATTGATTGTATTATTTAGTTCTTCTGCATCTCTGTTGAGATTCTTTCCAGTTCTATCTTTTGTTGCAAGTTGTGTATTAAACTCTCCTAATATGACTCTGGAGTCATCTTTTTCTCTTTTCAATTATGTTAAAGTCTCATTTATGTATTTTGGGGCTCTTTCATTGGGTGCATAGATATTTATTATGCCTATGTCTCTGTTCTATTGATCCTTTTTAATCATTATATAATGCCCTTCCTTGTCTCTTTTGGTGTTTTTTGTCTTAAAGTCAATTTTATCAGAAACTAATATTACCACTCCTCGTTTTGGTTGCCATTTGCCAGATATATCTTTTTCCAACCTTTGATATTCAGTCTTTTTTTGTCTATTCTAAGGTGTGTCTCTTGTAGACAGCATATTGATAGGTTATATTTTCTTATCCAATCTGCAACTCTCCATCTCTTGAGTGGTGCATTTAGTCTATTGACATTCAGTGTAATTATCATCAAGTATGAATTTTTAATGTTATTATATTATTTTTTAATTTTTTTTTGGTTGTGTTCCTGGATTTTTTGTTCCATATAATTTTCTCTGCTGAGTTCATTATATTTATGAATTGTGTTATCATTTCTTTCATTGCTGTTGTTTTACTATTTGCTAAACATTTGCACTTGTCCTCTTTTTTATTGGGATGTGAAGGTTTATCATTTTTCTTTGAGGTTAGCCTGTGATTTATAATTTTCTCCTTGAGTTTAGAATAGTCCATTCTATCTTGCAACTCTTCTTGACTTCCTCACCATTTAAAAATTCTTGAACTACACTATTTTCTCCCTGTTTTTGCTTTATAGTTGTCCTTATTTGCCTGATGATGTCTCTGGTTCCCTATTTACAATCTTGTAAGCTTATTTTACTTTGGATACTTCCATAACTTGGTTGGTTTCTGAGTTATGTCAGTATGTGTATTAATGATCAATTGCTGTTTGTTAGTATTGGTTCTTTACTCAAAGGACTCCCTTTATTATCTCTTGTAAGATTGGTCTGATTTAACAAATTCCCTTAATTTCTACTTATGTGGAAATCTTCTAATTTCACCATTATATTTGAGGGAAAATTTTGCTGGGTATATAATTCTTGGTTGGAAATTCTTCTCCTTCAGGGTTTTATATGTAACATACAATTGCCTTCTTGCTTGCATGGTTTCTGCTGAAAAATCAGACCTTAGTCTTATTGGTTGTCCTTTGTAGGTAACTTTTTATTTCTCCTGTGCTACTTTCAGGATTCTTTCTTTGTCTTTGGTTTTGGTTTGTTTGGCCAATGATATGTCTCAGTGATTTTCTTTTGGGGTTTATCCTGTTTAGTTTTTTTTGGACTTCCTAATGGATATATTTCATCTTTCATCACATCAGGGAAGTTATCTTCCAATAAATCTTGGACAATTTTCTCAGTGGTTTTCTTTTTGTGTTTCTGTTCTGGAATTACAACTACAATTAAGTTATCGCTTTTGATGGTATCCCACATGAATCTTGAATCTTAGGCTTTTTTCATCTTGATTTGATCTTTTTTCTGTTTGATCCCTTTCCAGAGAAGTGTTCAGGTATTTTCTTCAATCTTATTAATTCTGTCTTCCATTGATTCAATTCCACTCCTTTGCTCTTTCTATGTGTTATCTATTTTAGAAAATTTAACATTAGTCTTCTGGATTTCTATCTGCAGATTTTGTATCATTTCTAATTTTTCATTTATTTTGTAATTTTGTTCTTATATTGTGTTTTGAAATTTTTCTAAGGTTTTGTCTGTGGTTTCCTTAATTTTATCAATGTTTTCCTTGATTTGTCTCTCAATCAGTTGAAGTTACCAAATATAATTCTTTTGAATTCCTTATCATGGAGTTCCAATTCATCTTCTTCCTCAGGGATGTGTTCTGGGTCTGTAGCCTGCTCCCTTGTTTCTACTGTTTTTTCTTACTTCTTTGTGTGTACTGTGATGGACTGTTAGCTCTGAGACTATGTGACTTTGTTGTATTTATACTTAATTGGTGATTGTTTGTAGGAATGATTCACCTAAGATTTCCATTTCTTCCTTTTTTTTTTTTTTTTTTTGCATGTATCTGAGTAAACAGGGTACTGTGTACCTCTACTTGTTAGTTGGCAACACTTATACCCTCACCACCTGTCTCCTGGTGGGTGAGCAAGAGAATGAGAGTGGCTACACAGATCTCTGTTAACAGATTGTCAAGAGCAGTTAAGGGTGAGTCAGGCTGTTATTGGTGAATGTGTATCATTGACCACTTGGTTCAGAAGGAAGTGGTGGCTTTCACTCAGTAAGTACAGCTGCAGGAGGTACAAGTGTGGTTGGGTTGTATGGGTGTGGTTGCTGTCTCCCACCTGGTTAGACAAACACAACAATCAAAAAACCATCAAAAAATAAAATAAAGAGGACAAATATAAACACCACACCACATAAGCACACAGGAACAATCAGCAAAAACAGAAAAAAGAAAAAAAAAAAGAGGAAAGGCTGTTCTGGTTATCTAGTGCCACTCTGACAGAAATATACCACAAATGGGATGGGCTTAACAAACAGGCATTTATTCTTACAATTTGGAGGTTTTAAGTCCAAGTTCAAAGTGTCATGCTCCAGGGGCTGGGTGAAAGCCCCTCAACCTTAGGGTCCAGCTCTGCCACCTGCTTCTGGCCCACTGGAGCTAGAGGTGTTTCTTCACTAGACAGCTTCTGGCTGATGAGGGTGAGAAGTTCCAAGGATGACAAGTAAAAGACACAGTCCTGATGTTACCAAACCACACAGCAGGCCATTAACTTAAGTCCATTGTAAGTGCCAAGGTCAGCAGAGCAGAGCAGGCTGCTGAGCAATGACATGGCTACATGCAGGGTCCAAGCACGCCATAGGCTAGAGACTTTCTCAAAGCTGCTGCTTATATATGGGAAGCAGGCCACATACCCAAAGGCAGCTACTCAGCTGTTCCCAGTCCAGTAGACTCCACCATGGAGTTGATTACCAATCTCATCATGGTGAATACTACATCCAGCTGCCCAGACACTCCACCAGGCACAGCCAATTTGACATAAAAACATAACCAGTACAGGCAATAGATGAGAGAAAATATTTAAAGAAATACTTCAAAAAGCCAAAAGAAATATGCATAGAAAAAAGAAAGGGAAAAAAGAATTTTTAAAAAATACACAATATTTGAGGAAGGGGGAATAAGAGAAAAGAGGTGGAGTAGGAAAACATTAAAGAAAAAATGGGAAAATGCAAAAAAGAAAAAAGAAAAGAATGGGGAGAACTACAAGAAAGAAAAATAATGGGAACCAGGAAAAGGAAGAGAAAAAAAGCTGAAAACTAGTACCTGGCAAGGGAAGAAGAAATAATAATAATAATAAGGATGAGTAATAATAATAATAATAATTTTAAAACAGACTGAAAA
>NW_006921742.1:12669-17077 GCF_000298275.1 Orycteropus afer afer | reverse complement strand
TTCTGTATCCTTCCTTTCAAAGCTTAGGTCTCCAGGATTATCTTCTATATCAGTGTTAATTGGTTCTTCTTTATGTTGTTGAAGAGGGGCTGTGTAGTTTGTCTGCCTGTTCTAACATCTTGCCAGAACTCTCTTGCCTCTAATCTTAATACATCATATAGACCCACTGTCATTCTCATGGAAACCTCATAATTTCAACCTTCAGTTAAAATCTGTGTCTGGATAGCAAACTCAAGTAAGAATATGCAAGCAAAAATATTCACTATGAAGAAATGCTGCATAAAAATAAAAAGAGAGTATCATCTTGAATGATAAGAAGATATCTCATTCCCTAGGATTTATAAGGAATGGTGTGGCATTTATCATTACAAAGAATTTTTCAATATCTATCCTGAAGTACAATGTTGTCTGTGATAGGATAATGCCAAAGAGGCAAGGAGGGTGCATCTTCTGACCTCCTCTAACCCCACAAAAGGAAGATGGAATCATCATCAGTAGTCCAAGGCCTATCCCTGAAAGGCCAGACATGCTGCCTCCCTCCAGCCCTTTCACCAATCCTGACACCAACTGTTCCTCCCGCAGCACCCACCAACTTTCTGCTGGGTTTGATAATTCACTGCAGTGGCCACACAGGACTCACAGTTTATGGGGTTTATTAGGAAAGCAACAGGTTACAATTCAAGTTTAGGAACACGCTCAGTCTCTCTCAGCCTGCAATCTCTTAGCTGACAGTCTCTTTCAGTCTGTCTCTCAGCAATGCATAACTCTCAGTCTGTCTATCAGCAGCATGTGCCTCTCACATCCCTCTCAGCAATGAGTGTCTCTCGCATCTCCCAGCTGGCAGTGAGAGATTCCTTCTGCCTCTAGGAGGGCTCCTTTTGAGCCTGGCAGAGTGGACAAACTAACCAATCCCAACATCAGAATTCTATACACCTGAGAGAGAGAACTTCCCAGAAAATTACTTTGTGTTGCTCCCAACAGAAATACCCCAGTGGATAACTTTAACAATCAGGAGCTACTCAGTTGCTCACAACAAATTCCACAGGGAGTTAACAAGGACTTATGGCTAGAAAAGCCACACTATGGAATTTACAACACTGCAGATAATATCCATATGCCTACAAGAAAGGCCAGTCAATACTACTATTATTCAAATTTACACACCAACCACCAAAGACAAAGATGAGGAAATTGAAGATTTTGACCAATATCTGCAGTCTGAAATTGACCAAATATGCAATCAAGATGTGTTGATTATCACTGGTGACTGGTGTGCAAAAGTTGAAAACAAAGAAGAGTTACCAATAGTTGGAAAATATGGCCTTGGTGATAGAAATAATGCTGGAGATTGCATGATAGAGTTTTTCAAGACCAACGATTTATTCATTGCAAGTATCTTTTCTCTGCAACACAAGTGGTGGCTATACACAAGAACTTCATCAGATGGAGCGCAAGAAGCAATGGAGAAGTTCAATATCTTCACCCAAAAGAAAGCTAGGAGCTGATTGTGGAACAGATCATCAACTGCTCATATGCACATTCAAGTTGAAGTTAAAGATAATTAAAATGAGTCCAGGAAGGCCAATATATGACCGTGATTATATACCTCCTGAATTTAGAGATCATCTAAAGAATAAATTTGATGCACTGAACACCAATGACTGAAAACCAGAGGAATTGTGGGATGACATCAAGAACATCATACATGAAGAAAGCAAAAGGTCATTACAAAGACAAGAAAGGAAGAAAAAAACAAAATGGATGTCAGAAAAGACTCTGAAACCTTGAGTGAAGAGCAGCTAAAGCAAATGGAAGAAATGACAAGACAAAAGAGCTAAACAGAAGATTTCAAAGAGCAGCTTGAGCAGACAAAGTCAATTATTATAATGAAGTGTGCAAAGATTGGAGTTGGAATGCCAAAAGGGAAGGACACACTTGGCATTTCTCAAGCTGAAAGAACTGAGGAAAAAATTTAAGCCTCAAACTGCAATATTGAAAGATTCTAAGGGCAAAATATTGAATGATGCAGGAAACATCAAAAGCAGATGGAAGTAATACACAGAGTTACTGTATTAAAGAGAATTGCTCAATGTTCATCCATTTCAGGAGGTGGCATATGATCAAGAACCAATGGTATTGAAGGAAGAAGTCAAGGCTGCACTTAAGGAAGTGGTGAAAAATAAGGCTCCAGGAATTGACAGAATACCCATTGAGATGTTTCTACAAATGGATGCCACACAAGAGACGCTCACTTGCTAAGTCAAGAGATTTGGAAAATAGCTCTCTGCCCAACTGGATAGAAGAAATCCATATTTGTACCCATTCCAAAGAAAGGTGATCCCACAGAATGTGAAAATTATTGAACAGTATCACTAATATTATGTGCAAGTAAAATCTTACTAAAGATAATTCAAAAAGAGTTGCAGCACTATATTGACAGAGAACTTCCAGAAATGCAAGATGGATTCAGAAGAGGTCGTGGAATGAGGAATATCATCATAGCTGATGTCAGATGGTTCTTGGATGAAAGCAAAGAATATCAGAAAAATGTTTACATGTGTTTTATTGACTATACAAAAGCATTTGATTTTGTGAATCATAATAAATTACGAATAACATTGAGAAGAATAAGAATTCCAGAACACTTAATTGTATTCTTGAAGAGCCTGTACATAGGCCAGGAGACTGCCGTTCAAACAGAACAAGGGGACACTGAATGGCTAGAAGGGAGTGTGTCAGGGTTGTATCTTTTCACCATACTTATTCCATCTGTATGCTGAACTAATAATTTGAGAAGCTGGACTATATGAAGAAGAATGTGGCATCAAGATTGGAGGAAGACTCATTAAAAACCTGCTATATGCAGATGACACAACTTTGCATGCTGAAAGTGAGGATGACTTCTGGCACTTACTGATGAAGATTGAATACTACAGTCTGCAGTGTGGATTACACCTCAATGTAAAGAAAACAAAAATCCTGACAACTGGACCAATAAGCAGTATCACAATAAATGGAGAAAAGATTGAAGTTGTCAAATATTTCATATTACTTGTTCTACAATCAAAATATCAGACAACATAAAATACTGGGCAAATCTGCTGCAAAACACCTGTTTCAAGTGCTGAAGACCAAAGATATCTCCATGAAGATTAAGGTGAACCAGACACAAGCCAGGGTATTTTCAATTTCCTCATATGCATATGAGAAGTGGACAATGAATAAGGAAGACCAAAGAAAGGTCAACACTTTTGAGTTGTGGTGTTGGCAAAGAATGCTGGAAGTACAATAGACTGCTAAAAGAACTACCAAATCTGTCCTGGAAGACATGCAGCCAGAACACTCCTTGGAAGTAAGAATGACTAGACTTCATTTCAGCTACTTGTTCATGTTGTGAGAAGGGACTATCCTCTAGAGATAGAAATTGTGCTTGGTAAAGTAGAAGGTCAACAAAAATGGAGAAGGTCCTCAACAAGATGGATTGACACAGTGGTTCCAATGATGAACTCAGGTATAGCTGGGAATTTGGAGCTAGTGCAGGACTGGGCAAGTACCTCATTCTGCTATGAGTTGGAAATGACTCGATAGCATCGGACAACAATTAACAGGATATATTTTATATGAGTCTGAAAATAAATTGACTAATGGGCATTGCAAATAAAATGTAAACATACTCAGACTATGGAGCAGGAGAAGAGACCATTAAAAGCTGTTCAGAATATGGTGAAAAGACAACTGGTTAAATTTAAATGAGAAATGTGGAACCAAAGAGGGTTTTCAAGGATATTAAAATGTGGTATCACACAACCTACGTGGAAATCAGCAAATTAAAAAAAAAAAAAAATTGACAAAATCTTATCAGTGATTAAAAGTAGATATTTATGTAATGGAAAAATTTGTAGGTATTTAAGGAAGACAGAGATTACAGATCTACACTAAGTATAGTAAGATGTCCCTGAAAAATAAATAATAACACTAGAAGAGAATTATCATAAAATCTATCATTAGTAGGCAATTTTTTTCCAAATTCTGTATATTAGTCTCTAGTTTAATTGCATTGTTGCAAAATATGAAATATGCTTTTCTACTTTATTGAGATTCACATCACGGCCTGGTATATGGGCAACTTATGAAATGTTACAGGAACTCTGGTAGTGTAGTGCCTGTTCTGGTTACCTAGTACTGCTCTCACAAGAATATATCACAAATAGGATGGCCTTAACAAACAGGAGTTTATTCTTACAATTTGGAGGCTTTAAGTCCAAGTTCAAAATGCCAGGCTCTAGGGCCTGGGTGAAAGCTCCTCAACCTTGGGGTCCAGCTCTGCCTCCTGCTCCTGGCTCACTGGAGCTAGAGGTGTTTCTTCACTCAGACAGCTGCTGGCTGCTGAGGCTGAGAAGCCCCAAGG
>NW_006921742.1:5109-12359 GCF_000298275.1 Orycteropus afer afer | reverse complement strand
CCTAACCAAGTTGTCAAACATAACCACCACAGTGCCTAAGGCACCTGACTGCTAACTAGAAGGCTGGCAGTTCAAACCCACCAGCCACTCTGGGAAGGAAGGTTGGGCAATCTACAGCCACAGTAATACCACCTTGGAAACCCAAGGAGGGGTCACTAAGAGTTGGGTCTGACTCAACAGCACATAACAACAACAACATGAAGCGTTATGATTGGAAAGAAAGGGTGATAATAGTAATACCCAAACTTGTACATAGTATGCCATGTGACAGATTGTTCTAAGTGCTTTACACATAAGAAAACCAAACTCACTGCCATCAAGTCAATTTTGACTCATAACAACCCCCACTGGGTTTCCAAGGCTGTAAATCTTTATGGAAGCAGACTGCCCTGATTTTCTTCTGCAGAGCAGCTGGTGGGTTCAAACCACCAAAATTTTGGTTAGCAGCCAAATGCCTTAAACACTACAAAACCAGAGCTCCTTTATGCTTATTTATTGTTGTTGTTATGTACCATTGAGTTGGACCCAACTCATAGTGACCTCTCCTCGGGTTTCCGAGGCAGTATCACTACGGAAGTAGATTGCTCCATCTTCCTTCCGAGGAGTGGCTGGTGGGTTTGAACCGCCAGCCTTCTGGTTAGTAATCAAGTGCCTTAGGCACTATGCTGCCAGAGTTCCCTTTACACATACAGATATATAAAAGCTCATTGCTACTGAGTTGATTCGACCCATAGTGACTGCTTTTTGGGTTTTGAGGCAGCATCTCTACGGAAGTAGATTTCCCAATCTTCCTTCCGAGGAGCGACTAGTATGTTTGAACCACCAGGCTTCCAATTAGCAGTCAAATGCCTTAGACACTATGCTACCAGAGCTCAGAGATGTATTTAATTTGCCAAACAACTTTAATCCTCAGAATAATCTACCTTTCAGATGTGGAAACTGAATAATAGAGATGATGAAGAGCTTGAGTAAGTTTATCCAGCTAATAGTTGGGAAAGCTGTGATTTCCATCTGACCACTTGGGTTATATGATCCATGTTCTTGATCAGGATGCACAGAAGAATTTTCCATTCTGATGTTTGTGCTATCCCTTGAACTGAGAAGGATATTTGGCACATAGTATATCCTCAATAAATGTTTTAAGAATTAATAAATATTCCATATTCAGTCTTATCAATCATATTTTAAACAGCACTTTTCCTTGTTTACTGCTATAGAATGCTAAAGCACTTAAAAATTGTATTACAGTCATATTTTCTACATATTTGAACAGATTTTACTTTGTGTATTTGGTTCTATATGGCATAGTCCCTAAGGCATTTGACGGCTAACCCACCAGCTACTCCATGGAATGAACACTGTGCAATCTACTTTCGTAAAGATTTACAGCCTCAGAAACACAAAGAGGGTTACTATGAGTTGGAATCTTCCCTTCTGGGTTTCTAAATACAGGTCTTTGCACATTTTGTTATAAGATTTACTTTGTCTTCTCCATCTGCCTTTTGAAATAATCTGTTCAGCTTTTTTACTTCATCACTTCTTCCATTTGCTTTAGCTACTCTTCTTTCAAGAGCAAGTTTCCGAGTCTTTTCTGATACCCATTTTGATCTTCACTTTCTTCCTTATCTTTTAATAACCTTTTGCTTTATTGATGTATGATGTCGTTGAGATTATCCCACAAGTCATCTGGTCTTACATCTTCATGTTCAATACATCAAATTCACAGTACAACAAACAGACAAATGAATTGTTAATATAAAATTATATTATATTATATTATTTATATATAGAAAGAGAGAGTGAATCTAGAGTGATATATATATGTGTGTGTATATATATATTTATGTATATATATACATAATAATTCCACTGCTTATCTGTCAGTTAGTCATATTGTGGTGGCTTGCAGGTTACTGTGATGCATGAAGCTATGCCACTGATATTTCAAATACCTGCAGGGTCACTTATGGTGGGCAGATTTCAGTAGAGCTTCCAGACTAAGACAGACTTGGAAGAAGGATGGGATCACCCACTTATAAAAAAAAAAAAAAAAAGGTCACTGAAAACTTTAGGAGTAGCAGTGAAACATTGTGTAACACATTACTGGAAAACTTTATGAATAATGAAAAACCATTGTCTGATATAGTGATGGAAGAGGAGCCTTTCAGGTTGGAAAGCATTCAAATTCCTAAGGAGGAAGAGCTGTCTCCTCAAAGTAGAGTTGAACTTAATGATGTGAAAGTAGTAAAACTTTTAGAACCTTAATTTGCTAATGGGGTATGACTTGAAATGAGAAGAAACAACTACAAACATTCATTAATAATCAGAAGGTAGAATGCATGAAGTATGAATCTAGTGAAACTGGAAGTTGTCAGAAATGAAATAGAATGCACCAACATCTATATCCTAGACATTAGTGAGTTGAAAGGCAGATATTGGCCATTTTAATACAGATAATCATATTGTCTACTACACTGGGAATGGCAAATTGTAGAGGAGTGGCATTGCATTAATAGTCAAAAAGAACATTTCAAGATCTATCCTGAAATACAATGCTGTCAATGGTAGGATAATATCCATATACTTACAAGGAAGAACAGTTAATACTAATATTTTTCAAATTTATGCACAAATCATAAAGGCAAAGATGAAAAAATTGAAGATTTTACACAATTCTGCAGTCTAAAATTGACCAAACATGCAATGAAGATGCATTGCTGATTATTGGTGAATGAAATGACAACCAGAACAAAGAAGAAGCATTGGTAGTTGGAAATATTGTCCCAGCTGGTTAATATGGTTAAATAAACAACACCTGAGATTGCATGATAGAATTTCATAAGAGTGACAATTTATTCATTGCAAATACATTTTTTCAACATCATAAACAACAGCTATATATGTGGACCTCACCAGATGGAATACACAGGACTCAAATTGACTACATCTGTGGAAAGAGGCAACGGAGAAATTCAATAACACCTGTCAGAACATAACCAAAAATAAAAGCCAAATTCACTCCTGTCGAGTCAATTTCAATTCATAGCGACCACTCCATGGATTTCCAAGGCAGTATTACTACAGAAGTAGATTGCCTAACTTTCCTTCCAAGGAGTGGCTGGTAGGTTTGAACCATCAGCCTTCTGGATAGCAGTCATATAAATGCCTTAGGAACTATGCCACCAGAGCTCCCAATCAGAACAAGGTTAGGTACTTACTGTGGACAGACCACAGATTTGCTCATATGCAAGTTTAAGTTCAAGCAGAGGAAAATTAAATCAAGTCCATGAGAGCCAAAATACAACATTGATTTTAGACTGCATTTGGATTTGAATTTTAGACTCAAATTTAGAGGTCATCTGAAGAACATATTTAACTCATTGAACACTAATGACTGAAGACAAGGTAAGTTGTAGGATGACATCAAGAATATCAAACATGGAGTGTTCTGGTAAAATGGCAGAATAGGAAGAAGGACTGCACAGGCCCTCTTCAACAAAGAATAGGGGAATCAGTTAACACAGATACAGAAGATGATCCTGGAACCTTGAGCTTTGAAGGGAAAGACATAGAAGTAGACTAAACTCCAACTAAAAGAAGAATTTACATGATAACACCAATAAAGGAGTCATACTGAGCTGTGGTCCAGGAGCAATCCTGATGGCACAGACAGCTTTGATATTGCCGAGTGGTGGTAAGACCTAAGAATTAACCTAAAAATCACCCTGTGGGACTGAATGGAGAACTGCTCTGGTGGCTGGTGAGTAAAAGGGGAAGCAGCAAAGAGGAAGGTGGGCTGAGGTGTGAATTTTTGCCTGCCCAGAAGGTGGAGCCATTTTAAATGTTTACAAGCAGTTTGACCATTTTGGATATTTAAAGGGACAACATTCTTACATATTCCAGGGACTTGAGAACAGGCTCCACTTGCTGGGAACCAAAATGACATTTCAGATGCAGATGACTAGAAAGGTGCGACATTCCTCTTGTAACTCTTACATCTCATACCCTCTTGGTGAACTGAAAGGTAGCCATCCCTCACTTCCACCCACCTTCTAGACTGGCAGGAATTCCATTCCACACACCCAGTTTGTGTGGTTGGATGGAGCCTGGGTGCCCTGCCATGCCTTGCCCTGATTTTCCTTTCTTTATTATTATTATTATTATTTTAGTTTGTTTCTTTTTGTCTGTTTTAAAACTACTATTATTATTATTACTTCTGTACTTTTTATTATTATTCTTTGTTCTTCCCTTCCCAGATTCTAGTTTCCAGTGTTTTTTCTTTTCCCTGTTCCTAGTTGCAATTTTCTTTTTTTTCTTTCTCATGGTTATACCCATTCCTTGTTTTCCTTTTTTGTGTTTTTCCCACTTTTTTCTTTGTTATTCTCTTTCTCTACCTTTTTTCTCTTACTGCCTTCTCCCCAGATATTACGATGTTTTTATTTTTCCCCCTTTTTTTCTTTTTCTGTTTACCATTCCTGTGTGATTACATGGTGTGGGTTTTTGTCCATTTGCTTTTACTTTTTTGATGGTTATTCATTTGTTATTTTTTCTAACTGAGTGGGAGACAGCAACAGTCCTCATACTACACAACTACACCCACACTTCTTTCAGCTTCACTTACTGAGTGAGAGCCAACAATTCCTTCTCTACCAATGGGCCAATGATAAACATACACCAAGAAAAGCCTGACTCACCCATAGCTGCTCTTCACAAAGAGTTAACAGAGATCTAAATGAAACAACACCACAATGTCTCCGAGACAACAGACTACCACATTCCACACAAAGAAGCAAGAAAATGTGGTAGAAACAAGGGAGCAGCATACAGACCCAGAACACATCTCTGAGGAAGAAGCAGCACTGGGACTTCCTGATAAGGAATTCAGAATTATTATATTTAAGTATCTTCAAAGGATTAAGAGATATACCAAAGAAAACACAGGCAAAACCCTAGAAGAATTTTGGAAGAATTACAAGAACAAAATGACAAAATAAATGAAAAATTAGAAATGATTCAAAATCTACAGATAGACATCCATAAGATTAATACTAAATTGTTAGAAATAGATAAGATGAGAATATGCCCATTCATGAAGTCCAATGAACCCAAAACAGGATAGATCCCAAAAGCAAATCACTAAGACATATCATCGTCAATTATCAAGACCAAAGACAAAGACAGAATTCTGAAAGCAGCACAGGAAAAACAAAAAGTTATTTACAAAGGACAACCAGTAAGAATAAGCTCTGATTTTTCAGCAAAACCATGTAAGTGAAAAGATAATGGGATGGTATATATAAAACCCTGAAAGAGAAAATTTTTCAACCAAGAATTATATACCTGGCAAAATTGTCCCTCAAACATGATGGTGAAATTAGGAGATTTCCAGATAAGCAGAAACTAAGGGAATTTGTTAAAACCGGACCAACCTTACAAGAGATACTAAAGGGAGTCCTTTGAATAGAGAGCCAATAATAGCAAAAAACAACCAACCATTAATACACAAGATGACATAACCCAGAAAACACAGCTATAGACATATCCAAAGTAAAATGAGCTTACAAGATTGTAAACAGACAACCAGAGACATCAATTGGCAAATGAGGATAACTACTAACCAAAAAGAGTGAAAATACTGTATAGTTAAGAACTTCTAAATGGTGAGGAAGTAAAGAGAGTTGTAAGATAGAATGGACTGTTCTAAACTCGGGGAGAAAATTATAAATCATAGGGTAACCTCAAAGAAAAATGATAAACCTTCACATCACAATAAAAAAGAGGACAAGCACAAATATTCAGCATATACTAAAACAACAGCAGCAAAGGAAATGATAACACAATTCATAAAAATAAAGAGCTCAGTGCAGAAAATAATAGGCAACAAAGAAATCAGGGACACCATGAAAAAACACATAACAAAATGACAGCAACAAATTCATACTTGTCAATAATTACACTGAATGTTGATGGATTAAATGTACCACTAAAGAGATGGAGAGTTGCAAATTAGATAAGAAAACAAAACCCATCAATATGCTGTCTACAAGAGACACACCTTAGAGACAAAGACAAAAACAGACTAAAAAATCGAAGGTTGGAAAAGATATATCAAGCAAATGGCAACCGTAAAAGAACAGGAGTGGCAATATTAATTTCTGATCAAATTGACTACCATAAGAGACAAGGAAGGACATTATATAATGATTAAAGGATCACTTGAACAAGAAGATATAACCATAATAAATATTTATGGACCCAATGAAATAGCCCCAAAATCCATAAATCAGACTTTAAAAGAGTTGAACAGGCAAATAGATGACTCCACAGTCATAGTGGGAAACTTTAATACACCACTTTCAATGAGAGATAGAAAAATTGGAAAGAAACTCAACAAAGATGCAGAAGAGCTAAACAATACAATGTATCAACTTGACCTTATAGACATCTCCAGAGCACTTCACCCAACAACAACACAATACACATCCTTTTTCCAGTGCATATGGAACATTTTCCATGATAGATCATACATTAGCCCATAAAGGAAGCCTTAATCAATTTAACAACATCGAAATACTGCAACACATCTTCTTAGCTCATAATGCTATCAAATTAGAAATCAACAATAGGAAAATCAACAGAAAAAGAATAAACACATAGAAACTGAAAAATACCCTCCTTAGGAAAGACTGGATAAGAGAAGAAGTAAAAAATGAAATTCAAACATTCCTTAAATCAAACAAGAATTAAAACACAACATATTAAATTCTTTGGGACACAGCAAAAGCAATGATCAAAGGCTAATTTATAGCAATAGATGCACACATCAAAAAAGAAGAAAGAGCCAAAATCAACACTTTAAACCAACATCTCCAACAATTAGAAATAGAACAGCACCAGAAGAAAGGAAATAATAAAGATTCGAGCAGAAATCAATGAAACTGAAAATAGAAAGTAAATAGAAAAAAATTGACAAAACCAGAAGCTGGTTTTTTGAAAAGATTAATAAAATTGAAAAACCACCAGCAAATTTAACAAAAGAAAATAGGGAAAGGATACAAATAGCACAAATAAGAAACAAAATGGGTGACAACATAACAGAGCCAACTGAAATAAAAAGGATAATATCAGGATACTATGAAGAACTGTACTTCAACAAATTTTAAAATCTGGAAGAAATGGACAGATTTCTAGAAACAAACAACTTTCCTAAACTAATACAGACTGATGTGGAAAAGTTGAACAGATCCATA
>NW_006921742.1:2367-3009 GCF_000298275.1 Orycteropus afer afer | reverse complement strand
TCATAAGAGATCTACATAAATGGAAGAACATCCCATGCTTGTGGATAGGAAGATTGAACATTGTGAAAATGTCAGTTCTTCCCAAAGCAATCTATACATTCAATGCAATCCCAATCCAGATCCCAAAAAATTTTTTAAGGATATAGAAAAACCAATCACTAACTTTATATGAAAAGGAAAGAGGCTTTGGCTAAGCAAAGCACTATTGAACAAGAACAAAGTAGGAGGTTTCACACTGTCAGATCTCAAAACCTAGTATACAGCCACAGTAGTCAAAACTGCCTGGTATTGCTACAGTGACAGACACACAGACCAATGGAATAGGATTGAGAACCCAGAAATAGATCCATCAACCTATGGTCAGCTGATGTTTGACAAAAGGCTGAAATCCATTAAATGGGGAAGAGATAGATGGTCTCTTCAACAAATGGTGCTGGCAAACCTGGAGATCCATTTGCAGAAAAATGAAACAAGATCTGTACCTCACACCATATGAAAACTAACTCCAGATGGATCAAAGATTTAAATGTGAAACCTAAAACTATAAAGTTCCTCAAAGAAAAGCTAGGGGCAAATTTAAGGGCCCTAATATATGGCATAAATAGACTATCAAGCATAACCAAAAATACACAAACAGCAGAA
>NW_006921742.1:0-546 GCF_000298275.1 Orycteropus afer afer | reverse complement strand
GAATTGAACCCACACCTACAGCTTTCAGCCAAACAAAAGAAAAGCATATGAGTTGAACATTTACCTGAGGTAAATACACTCCTTGGAGAGAACAATCATGGGAGAATGGAAGGTCTGTGTATGCACAGGGATACAGCTCAGGGGGTAGGAGTGCATGAAGGGAAGGACACAGGGAGGAGATAACTATCAGGAGGAAGTGGGAGGGGAGCTATTGCATTGTGGTAAATTGTAGTTAATGTCATGAGACAAAGTGTATGTGACCTGCTATATGGAAAGTGAATTTGCTCTAAATTTTCACCCAAATCACAATAAAAATAAAAAAGAAAGAAAGAAAAAAGAATATCAAACATGACGTGAAGAAAGAAAGAAAATAGTCGTTACAAAAATAGGAACGGAAGACCAAAATGGATGTTAGGCAAGACTCCGTATCTTGCTGTTGAACAGTTTTTTATTTTTTTTTAATAGACAACCAACTCCTAAATGTGTATCTCCTGCTCTCCCTTGAACTCTAGACTTTCATATAAAACTTTATTATTATTTTTAAAT
>NW_006921741.1:8339372-8339867 GCF_000298275.1 Orycteropus afer afer | reverse complement strand
CTTGTTTCTACCACTTTATCCTGCTTCTTTGTGTGGACTGTGATGGTCTGTTGTCTCCGAGACATCGTGACATTGTATTTAGATCTCTGTTAACTGTTTGTGAAGAGCAGCCAAGGGTGATTCGGCTCTTGTTGGTGGTTTTTTATCATTGGCCTGTTGGTAGAGAAGGAGGTGGTGGCTCTCGCTCAGTAAGTGAAGTTGATGGAGTTGTGAGTGTAGTTGTGTCTTATGGGGACTGTTGCTGTCTCCCACTCAGTTAGACAAAAATTGCAATTGAATAACCATCATAAAACTAAAAGCACCTGGACAAAAACACAACATGTAATCACACAGGAACAGTAACCAAAAAAAGAGAAAAGGGAAAAAGAAGAAGAAAAAAACAAGAAAACCCGACATATCTGGGGATAAGGCACTGGAAGAAAAAAGGTAGAGAAGGAGAATAATGGAGAAAAAATGGGGAAAATGCAAAAAAAGAAATACAAGGAATGGGGTTAA
>NW_006921741.1:8328297-8338489 GCF_000298275.1 Orycteropus afer afer | reverse complement strand
ACATGACTGAAACAAAACTCACCAGAGGTCTTCATCAGGATATTTCCTTCTGAGTTTGGAAATAAGAGCCCTGTTTGCAACGTAGCAACCAAAAACCAAATCCATTGCGTTGAGTGGATTTCGACTCAGCATTAAATCTTTATAGAAGTAGATCACCCCATCTTCCTTCCATGGAGCAGCTGGTAGGTTTGAACCACCAGGATTCTGGTTAGCAGTCAAATGCTTTAGGTCCTGTGCCACCAGAGCTCCTTGCAATGTAAGTGGTGAGGTTACTGACAGCCATGTCCTGCAGGGCAAATGGAGCAAATGAAACTGACCTGGCAGTGTTTGAGAGTCTAATTTTATTTCCTGGGATTCCTAAAGTAGCCTAAGTCATTCAACAATTCTGTCACTCCTGAGAGCTACCCTCTAAATGGCCTAGACAATTCAATGGGTTTCCTATTTTTGTAACCAAAAATGTATGGCTTGTCATGTTGATAAAATGCGCTTGCTTTAGTAAATGATTGCTTAAACAAATGCCTTTTACTTAAGCTCTCAATTTGAGAAATCTTTCCCATTAAGGAAGCATTATTCTTAGGCCTTCCACAAGTTTAACTACATCAGTCAAGGCTGGAGATAGATTCAAGGTTCACCTTCAATCCTGTTTGGAAAAAGGCACACTATAGATTCTCTCCTTTCACAGTTGATGAAACTGATGTCAGAAAGGGGACTTGATCTGCCCATAGTGACCAATCTAGTTTGCAGCAACATCAGGAATAGAACTCAGATCTTCTGGTAGCGTAGTGCCTAAGGTAGCTGACTGCTAACCAGAAGGCTGGTGGTTCAGGCCCACCAGACACTCCTCGGAAGGAAGATGGGGCAATCTACTTCCATAATGATACTGCCTCGGCAACCCAAGGAGAGGTCGCTATGAGTTGGGTCCGACTAGACAGCACATAACAACAACAACTAATCTCTGATCTTAAACTGTCATGAGAGTCTGTATCTATCAGCATAGAGAAGCCTACAATATTTTTGTGATTATTGATTGGTACTAGTCCATTTTCCTTTCTTCTTCACAGGACATTCATTTATAAATTACCTGTTAAGCACTTATGTGCCAATAAGTCCTGTGTTCACTGCTTGTAACACCTCAGTGTCTAAGTGCCATCTCTGCCCAAAATAAGTATACAATCTAGTGGGAAAGTAAATTTCTAAAAGTAATTGTAATTGTGGGTGATAATAATTACTATAGAAGATGATAATGGAAACAGTTGGGAGAGGCACTCAATTTGCCCTTGCTGGGATTGGCAGACATTGGTCAGAGAAGGCTTACCAGAGTGGATAATATCAGGATCATGTTATAATCAGTCAGGCACATTTTACAAATTTTGCTATTAGTATTATCTCACTCTATTCAGTTAAAGTCATATTAAAAATATATATATACTTCAGTTTGAACTAGATTCAAAAAAATGGAGAAAGGTAAAAATGGAAGCTGCACTAAGTACAGGAGGGTGAGAAATCACAAGGATAATACAAAAGCAGTTAGTAAATGTCCCTATCCACCCATTCACAAGCACTCCCACTCCCATCCTGAGTCAATAGTTCCCAAATTGTGCAAAGAGAAACATTAGCCCTGTGAGGTCTAGCATGAGATAAGAGTTTTGTGATTAGATAAGTTTATAAAATCCTACACACTCATACCGTGCTTGAAGATTCACAATGAATATTCACATTTTAAATGTTCTTGGGAGGGAAGAAGGGTACTGCTTGTTTCTTTCTGATCCTCCTACCCAAACAGAATTGGCCCTTTCTTGATTTATACCTGATTGTTTTGTGCCTTTTCCTTCTGATCCTAGTTCTGCCATGTCCCCTGGGTTCCCCTCATGTTCTCCCACATAGGATGTTAAGCCAATTTCTATTTAATGCAAGAAGTTCAACTACATGCTAACTGCTGTGAGATTCTAAAACTGAGAAATCCTGTGATAATGAAACTTTCAAAAAAAAATATATATATATATATAACATTTCCCAAACTTACTTAACATGTTGCTATTGTTAGTTGCTGTCAATTCTGTTCCAACTCTTGGTAACCCCATGTGTGTAGAACAGAACTACTCCATAGGGTTTTCAGGACTGTGACCTTTTGGAAGCAGATATCCAGGCCTGTCTTCCAAGGTGCCTCTGGGTGTGTTTGAACTGCCAACCTTTTGGCTAATTGTCATGCACTTAAGCATTTGCACCATTCAGGGACCTTATTTTACCACAAGACATCTTTTTTTCTTCTGTGCCATCCTATTAAACTTAAGAACCCACTTTGGGAATTTTTACTCTAGCAAAGGGAAAATTTGTCTCTCCTAAATTTCTTATAATATAACTTAATATATTTATGTAATGTATCATTTCCTAAGTGTTTTATTTCATACACATTTTATTTCTAGGTCCATTTGTATGTCAAGAGTATGGCAGAGTTCTTTCACACACCTCATATCATTTTATATGCATCCTCAACAACCTTGTGAAATGAGCATTTTATCATAGATTGTAGGTAAACAAACAGACTCAGAGAGAGGTTATGGTGACTTCCAAGAGGTACACAGCTGGCAATTGGCAGAGTGGGGATAGTTTTGAGTCTTTCTGCTATACCTTTCCTTTATTATTAAATAAATAAATACACAAATAATAAAAGCTCAGTAGGACCAGAGGAATTCTGAAGCTGGGGAATGTACCTGAATTTTACCCCAAAGTTAAAGGAGAATAAAATGAAATCCTTGTAGATCAATTAGATATGTCAGCAGCTAAATACTTGCAATGAGATATGTTTGGGTGGGCAGTGGATCTATAAATAGAGATGAGAGTAAGAATAACCCACGCAGAGGCTTGTAGTGGAAAGGAAGTATAGACACATCTAGAAAATGGCCTATGGCCTAGTTCAGTTGGAATCCAGCTAAGTAAGGGGAGTCAGGGGAAATGAAACAGGAGAGTTCAGTGGTGGCCCTGTTCGTGGACCCAGTTTAGTAGTCTGTATTTATTCTGAGTAGACAATGTAAGCTAACCAAGTTTATTTTTGTTTTGTTTTGTTTTTTAACTGTGAAATGAAGAAGCGGTATGACTACAACTACACTTTAATTATTCAGAAGACAGACTATCTACTCAGAATAGATCCAGACCACAAAACTATGGATCAATCAACAGGACATATAGAGGATAGTTGCAATAGGAAGAAACTACAGGCAAGTGGACTAGAAAAGAGACTCTTTTAGGGCCTGAATGAGGGGGAATGTCATAGTGACAATGAGGAAAGAGCACATCAAATCCACTGTCATCTCCAGGTAGAGGCAGAAAAACCCTGGACAGTCACATAGTGACTGACTTCATAGAGTGTTAAGCACAGAGTGTAAAGGCTTTGATGAATAGTGCCTGGTCCGTAAGAAGTGCTCAATGATTATTTGCTGAATAATAAAGTATTTTATGTAGTTTTATATGTCAAAACCCATTGACATTGAGTCATTCTGATCACAATGATTCTATAGGACAGAGTAGAACTGTCCCATAGGGTTTTCAATCTTTATAAAAGCAGACTACCACTTCTTTCTCCTGTCAAGCAACTGGTGGGTTCAGATCTTTTATTTAATAGCCAAGCACTTAATGGCTGTCCCACCAGGGCTTTTTATGTTATGTTAGACTCGCTGCTAAAGAGTTACATGATCTTAACCAAAACCAAACTCACTGCCATCAAGTCTATTCTGACTCATAGTGACCCTGGAGGACAGAGAAGAACTGTCCCCATAGTGTTTACAAGGCTGTAAATGTTTATGGACGCAGTTTGCCTCATCTTTCTCCCACAGAATGGCTGGTGGGTTTGAACTGCCGACCTTTTGTTTAACAGTTAAATGTATTAACCACCGCACCACCAAAGCTCCTCAAGTTACAGGATAGGAACTTCAGATTGATGTATCTCCTTCTTTTCTCCTGTTACAAGTTTATGGAATGAAGAAAAGTAGTTTTATTCAACATCAGAAAGAGGAAAATTACATGTAGTGCCTTACTTAAGACAGGGTTACATTTCCATGATTGTGTTGTAAGTCACTTCTGACATGTCAAATCCCCTCCTTTTTTTTTTTTTTTGAGTTTTCATAATCATTGCTTTTTATTATCAGTATCTTATAAATTTGATCTTTGAAGTCTGCAAGTGAACATAGGAGAATAATATCAGCAAATTACATTCTGCAACCTTGTATACAGTATATATTACTAACAATAAGATGTACAAAAAAATGTGGTTGTAAATGTGGCTCATTACAACTCAAAAATGTCATATTGGGGACTACCTACATATATAGTAAGTGCTAAGTGCTGCTTTGAGGAGATTGCCCAGACTAAATTGTCTTGTTATCTGAGTGTGGAATTTAGTAGTTAAACATCAGGGATTTGATAGGGAAGCAAAACACTCAGGTTCTGGGGTTGAGGCCAGAGTTCTGGTAGTTAGTTAGTATTTTTGACATTCCATATAGAAAAATAATGTTTAAAAGATAAATTTCTTTTGTTTAATCAACCCATCAATTTTTACATAGCTCTTGTTCTAACGTATTTTTACCCAAGCTAATATTATTCTAACAGAGGTGGCAAAAATAGTTTGATTTATGCAATCTGGAAAAGCAAGTGCTTCAAACTCTCTACTAAAGAGTTGGCTGAATGTTGGACAAAACTAGGAGTCAGAAAGGAAATTGTTAAGCTAGAATTGGCCATTTAATAAGTTCCATAAAAATTTTTAATAGGAGAATATTATATTAAAATAATCATATGTATTACATAATCATAAAATAATATATAATGTCCCCAACTTATTCTTTGCCCCAAATATGATATTTCTTATCCTCATAATTCTGACAAGTAGGTACTATTATCTCTATCTTATAGGTGAGACCCAAAAACTTTAAGTATCTTGCCTAAGTATAAATAGCTATTAAAAGTAGACTGTCACATCTTCCTCCCATGGAGCAGGTGGTAGATTTGAAACGCTGACCTTCTGGTTAGCAGCCAAATGTCTTACCCACTATGCCACCACGGATCCTTCATTTAATAGCAGAAGCCACCCTGAAATACTTTTTGGAGCAACAGGGTGTAAACAGTATTTTTAAAGAGCAAAATTAAGTCTGCAAGGGCCTAAGGCATTTGACTGCTTAACCAGAAGGCTGGCGGTTCAAACCCACCAGCCACTCCTCAGAAGGAAGGATGAGGCAATCTACTTTCGTAGTTACACCACCTCAGAAACCCAAGGAGGGGTGGCTATGAGTCAGATCCAACTCGATGGCAGTGAGTTTTTTTTTTTTTTTTTTTTACTGCAATAACTTAATTCAGCTCAATTTTTATAAACTGGTTTAGTTAGTCTTCCTTACTTTCACCTATAAAGAATAGTGTGAAGTAGTAATTGGAGAACAAGATAAGAACAAGCAATTTGACCTATGAAGTAAATTCTGTCGTGTACATGTTTTCTTTTTCGCTCCTCATAGAAATCACCTACATCAAAAAATATTTTCAGATTGAAACCTGAACTTGTCACTCTCCTGGGGACTTTGTTCATTTGTTTATTCATTCACTCACTCAACAAATATCCTCTGAGACCCTACTGTCTGCCAGGCACTATGCTGGACACTAGGATACAGCCCCAGGAGTCCCCATCCAGTGGACGATACAGATAAACAAGCTGTTACATATTAACAGGTGATAGGTACCAACCTAGAGGAGTCGGGTAACTTACTATAAGGGGTGATCACTGAAGAATGACCTGAAGGAAAAGGTGAAGGGAAGAAAATACTATAGAGGGAGCATGTTTTCATTTGAAGACCCTGCTATGTAATTTCTAGGTGTTCTGTCTGTGTATATCATTTAATCCTAACAAGAACCCTATGAAGTGCAGGTTATCACTGGCCTCTTTTTACAAACTAAACAATGGAGTTTTAGGCTTTGGGCTAGTCATTGATCCCACAGTGAAGTGGCAGGACCAAGTTTTAAGCTTGACTCAAAAGCCTATTTTCTTTTTGTTACAATCTGCTGCTGCTTCCTGGGACAATACTATTCCATTTTCAATTCTTTGACTCAGCATGTAGAAGTGTCAGAATAAAAACATATAGTGACAGAAATAGATTCTGAAACAGATTATTTTTACTCATAGTTGGCATTCAATAAATATCACTTTAAATTGAGTTGAATGTGTTCAGAATATATATCATGGCTGAGTAGTTTATCTTATATTTGTTTTGGTCTCCTCAACTGTAAAATAGTTTTAATAGTGTATCTCCTGGGATGTGCTAAGGGTAAAATGGAATAACATACGTAGTGTAATGGCATAGTGTCTGAGTAAATATTCAGTAGTAAATGATCAATAAATCTCAACAAGAATAACTATCAGTATTTTGCATTGGGTGGGGCATTTCTGTTCTCATTCTCATGGATGAGAAAGTATTTTAACTGATGTTGCTGTGTCTTCATTAATGAGCTTTAAATCTGGCTAAGTGCTAGTTTTTATGTTTATTCTTTCTTCTTCTTCAAGACCAATTATTGGACTGTAACACAATTTCAATATAAGGCTAAAGTGAGGGCAATTTAAAAAAAAAAAACACTAAATTGAGAACAAAATGTTAATGCGGCAAAATTTATGAATGTTTAGATTTTTAATGGTCATTAGTGGCAAGTCATATGTTACTTGTTGGATTTGGCAAATGTATCTAAGGAATGGTTGCTGCTGTTGTTGTTGTTGTTTGCCATCGAGCCAGACCCGACTCATAGCAACCCCTCTTTGGGTTTCTGAGGCGGTATCACTACAGAAGTAGATTGCCCCATCTTCCTTCTAAGGAGTGGCTGGTGGGGAATGGTAGACTCTAAAAAAAGTTCTTGGGAAGTGTGTTTGCCCATATTATGATTGCAGGAGAAGAGGGAGGAATGGTGAACTCAAATTCCCCCAGGGGCCAAGAACTTAACAGACATGAGTAAGTAAGTGGCAAAGCAGAGAGTACATACGTACAATTTAAACATATTTAAAATTAAGTAAATAAATAAGTCTATGGGCCAAGCATCTAATACTCTATACTGCTTGTTCATAGTTTTGAGATTTAGAAAGATGGCAGTGGCCGAGAAGTTAGGAGATGACTCTTCAGTCCTCCAGCTGACATTTGCAGAGAACAGTAGAGACAGTAGTTAAGAGTGGGGGCTCAAGACCAGAAGAATTATATGGTGCCCGGCTACCAATCTCAACCACTCAGGAAAGGATCAAATCTGGAGATCCTGGATAGAGTGGGAGGAAAAACATGGAACAAAACCCAAAAACTCAATAATAACCAGAATTACCTGTAGGATGGAGTCTGGTGAGACCCCCAATACTATGGTCCCGGGATACATTCTGGGCCTGGAATAAAACTCATTCCCAGGGGCTGGCTCTCAGCCCAATAGTAAACAAGATGTACGTGCAGACCACTCAACCTAGGGTGATGCACCCACATACTCTATGGAAATGTATCCCTTCAAACAATCGACCATAGGGCACCAGAGGGACAACATTGGCACAGGAAATGCAGGACACACAGGAGTGCGTAAGTATGAGGGGCACAGGGAGAAGGTTACTAGACAGGAAGGGGAGGGGAAAAAAGATTAAAAAACAATAATAATAAATAAATAAAATTAAGTAAATAAATAATAGAATAGTGGAGACAGTAGTTAATAGTAGGGGTTCTGGGATTTAATTGGGCTTTAATAAGGTCCTAACTTTCAGAGATCATATAATGAGATACTGACAGCATGGGTATGAGAGCCAGGTAGAATAAATTTGACTTACTGGCTGTGTGACCCTGAGCAAGTTATTTAACTTCTCTATACTGCAGTTTCCTTGTCTGGGTTTTTGTGATGATTAATTTAGTTAATATTGGTAATGGGCTTAAATATGCACCATCTGTCTGTCATTTAGTCATACTGTGGTGCTTGTGTGTTGCTGTGAGGCCAGAGGCTATGCCACTGATATTTCAAATACCAGCAGGGTCACCTATGGTGGACAGATTTCAGTGGAGCTTCCAGACTAGGAAGAAAGCCCAGGCAATCTACTTCCAAATATTAGTCAATGAGAATCCTATGGATAACAGCATAATATATTCCTGTATGTATGGGAATACAATGTAGGAAGATGAGAGCCCTAGGTTGGAAGTCCTATACTTTGGCTGTAGCAATGGACTCAAACATACTAATGATCGTGGGGATAGCATGGGACCAGGCAATATTTCCTTTGATTTACGTGGGGTTGCCATGAGTCTGAGTTGCCTTGAAAGCAGCTAACAACACACATTATCTAATTTTGATTATACTGTTGTTCTGAGCACTCTTAAATACTAGGCAACATGCTGGGAGCCAGGAATGCAAATATAATCACTTACAATCCCTGTGTTCAAGGAGACAGACAACAGGCAGTTATGATACAATGGTTAAGTGCCATTGAAGATGGATACCAAGTGCTGGGAGCTTTGAGGATATGTTTCACAATAGTGAGATAAGGCTACTCAGAAAAGTTCCCAGTGAATCAGTAGCCTATTTCACAGTAGCCTGTGAAATGCCAGGCAACTCACTTCTCTCTGCCTTGTTTTCTTGATGTGTCAAAGAGAGTGGGTTGAATTAGCAACATCTAATTTCACTCCTCATTTGGAAAGAAGGTTGGCCAATCTACTTCTGTAGTGATACTGCCTCTGCGACCTTGGGGTCACTATGAGTCGGGGCCGCCTCAAGGGCACATAACAACAACAACAATTTCATTCCTAGGAGCTCCAGTAGCATAGCGCCTAAGGCACTTAACTGCTAACCAGAAGGCTGGTGGTTCAAACTCACCAGGCACTCTTCGGAAGGAAGGTTGGGCTGTTGTGTCCAGGTTATGAAGGAGTAGCTCGGTGCGAGGAATATGCTAACTCACGATAATGCAAAAGTAATAGGAAAGTTTATTAGCTAACTTAAGTTAGGGTCCTTGCTCTTACCAAATCAGTGGTTTGAGCAAAAGACCCCGTGCTCTGGTATTTTCACAAATTTATGGAAAAATATGGGGTGGAGCAGCACCAGGGCGAGAGAATACAGATGATTGGTTGTTGCTAAGGGATTTAGGGCAGTGATCTAAGATGTTGGGGGACGTAGAGAAACCCCCCCAGCTTCAAAGTCCATTTAGGAAAATATTATCTAGGGAGGATGCAAGGCTCAGGTATGTGGAAGACTTTCAGGAGCCGAGCAAATCTCCAATACGTGCTGAATCCGGATGGCTTTTGTGATGCGTGCTGAGTTCGGAGGAAGTTCCTTGATACCTGCTGAGACTGGAGGGCAGATAAAGGCCCTAAGGAGTGTTTAGAATTCCAAAAGTCCTGTTAGTATTGCTGACACTAAAAGGTTTCTGGTTAAAGAATTTCCTGGAGGCTACTAGGATTCTGGCCTCAGACTCACATTTCCCCCTTTTCTTGTTATATACACGAGGAATCATCCTGTTGTATTACAGGAGATAAAGGTTGATATTGCTGCCTCAGAACCATAAGTTGTACAGTATTAACCCGATCTTTTACAAAAGATATAAGCTTATTTATAATGCAGGGACCAAAAGTTAATATGATTATAAGGACTATGAAGGGCTCTAAGAGAGTAGATATTAAAGTAGTTAATCACGGGGAGCAATTGAACCAAGACTCGAACCATCCTTCCTGAGCTTCACATTCCTGTCTTTTTTAGGGTAAGTTCTTCCCGTACCTTGGTTATGGACTCCCGGACCACTCCCGTATGGTCGGCATAGAAGCAGCATTCTTCTTTCAGTGGTGCGCACAGCCCCCCCTTTTGGAGAAGTAAGAGATCTAACCCTCGGTGGTTTTGCAACACAACCTCCGATAGCGAGGTTAGGGATTTCTCTAAGTTTGAGAAAGAGTTTTCTATTCTTTCAAGGTCTTCATTTATAGCTGCTCTCAGGGAATGCATGCTTTGATTCTGTAGTTTTAAAGAAGCTATTCCTAGACCGGTCCCTGTCAAGCTAACCAGAGTAGCTAGAGTAAGAGCTATAGTGAGTGATTCCCTTCTTTCTCTATTGGTTCTGCTCCATTGCACATACATCGCTTCTTCTGGGTGGTAAAGAATTCAGGGCAGGACAGTCACCAGCATACAATGATCTGAGGACAGATTGAGTACTTTCAAGTTTAAACAGGGTAAA
>NW_006921741.1:8290165-8300816 GCF_000298275.1 Orycteropus afer afer | reverse complement strand
TCAGTGAGTAAGCACAAGCCCGCCTTGTTTCAGTACCTATTCCACCAGAGGAAAGGATATTCCAATGAATTGCCAGAAATGCTCCCTTTCCATCACATATAGGTCTCTGCTCTAGAGTTATTTTAGAATATTGAATAAGAAAAGCTGTTTTATTTTTGTTTCCCCACCCCTTAGGAAAATATAAACATCGATGAAGCCTCCAGATGCCTGGTGAAACACATACTGGCAAACGAGTGTGACCTAATGGAGTCTATTGAGCCCGACATCATAAAGCCCCATATCACCTCGCCCAGGGCTGTCAGCTGCTCCAGCTGTGCCAAATCCTAGTGGGTTCCTTTCTTGGTACATGATGGAAATAACCCCATCACTCCATCTGTTGTACCTTAATTTTTACCATTTCAGGTAAATGTCAGGGTAGGGATACACAGGTGGCATATCAAAAAGTTGTGCCTTTATCTTTCCTGTAAAAGAGAAACAGCAAATGTTTTTGATGTCCCCCCCACACCACCAACATCACAGTGTTTACAAGCTTTTCAAATATTTAATATGTTACAAAATTCAGTCTTATACCTGATCAACATTCTGCAGGGCCAGAGCCAGTCTTGTTATCTGTTTCTTTAAATGAAAAAAGACTTCAGGTCTCAAAGAGAAGAAAGGAGAAGAGCAGACTAGCTGTCAAGTTAAGCATTGGCTTTCACCATGCCCCTGGTATCTTTTTCCAGATTTCCATGCATTCTCTGATGGCCTGACAGTAAAAATGGCATTTTCTTCAGAGATGACCTCTATTCTTGACAGCCCTAAGAGTTGTCTTTGATTTAGCTCTTCAGAGTCATATACACAGGCTCCCTATGCTTTTGTTGTCTCCATTGTCACTTGTCGTGCCCTGAATGTTGGTTTAACTGAAAACTATGTGGAAATGCCTGCCCCTGTATGTGCCCTTCTGTCAACTTCCTCTGACTCAAGCTGTGGGATTCTTCTGTACTTGTAATATATATTATATGTATTTTCACAAGTGAAAAATAAACCATTAAAAGATGCTGTTTCCCCATTTCTGAAAGTGCTTGATGTTTTTCAGCCTTGTGAAATTATTTTTTTTTTGGTGTAACCAAGCTTCTCAGAATGCATTTCTAAAATATTATTTCAAAGAGGAGATGACAAATGTGCACGTCAAAGAACCGCTGGACACTATTAAAGCTGAGGTGAGTCTGTTCCATCTGCACCTACTGGTCATACTAACTTTGAGACCAAGGAAATAAGCAGTGTATGTATTTTCTTGATTAATCAAAAAAATATATGAAGATATGTACATCTTCCTGATCGAGGAAGGTGCCAGACCAATCAACATACTAAGAAACAACTGAAGTGTACATGGTGATAACTTGGTTTACATAATGGCTGTGATACTGTTACACTGCTGGTAGCTACTGTTCAAAATGGCATTATTTTTCTATCTGAGACATGCTCAATGCAATCTCTCAGATGTCCTCAGAGCAGTTAAGCCCCAGATTCCCATAGGGATAACCTTGCCATTTGATTCACCTTTTATTGGCTTCCTTTAAATCCTTTAAAAAGCCATGGTTGTTGCAGCTCTGCTCTGCTAACCAAAAAGTTCAGCATTTTGAACCCACTAGCCACTCCTTGGCAAAAAGATGAGGCAGTCTACTTCCATAAAGATTACAGCCTCAGAAACCCTGTAGGGAAATTCTATTCTGTCCTATAGGGTCACTATGAGTCAACAGTAACTCGATGGCAGTGGATTTGATTTACTTCCTTTTCAATTTTCCTAGTGCTGCTGTAACAGAAACACCACAACTAGGAGACTTTAAAGAAGAGAAATTTATTTCCTCACAGTTTAGGACCCCAGAAGTCCAAATTCAAGACACTGGCTATGGGAAATATTTGGGAGTAAATCCTTGTTTCAGCTTCTGTAGCCTCAGTGTTCCTCTTGGTGATTTTCCTGTGACATCTATCTTCCCCATATTTGCACTTCTCTGTCTCTGTATCTCTACTGCTCTTATACAGCTATAACCAAAAGGATGAACCTTCTCACACCACATTTAAAGATCCACTAAAAAAGAAGTGCTTCCTGCTAAAGTTCATGTTCTACAGGGCTAGTGGTATTGATTCCCAAGGCAGGAAGAGAAAATTATTCCTACCAGGGGCCATAATAAAGGTCCCACTAACCCTAAAACTTTACCTGCCACATGATTATTTCTGGCTTCTCATGGTCATTGACCAGCAGTCAGAGAAAGTAGTTACTATGCAGTGAGGAATAATTCATCCTGATCATCCTGAGGAGCTAGGATTGCTGCTACATAATGGAGCAGAGGAGGAGCATGTCTGCAACTCACAGAAGTCATTGGGTGTCTCTTGAAACTTCCATGTCTAATGATAACACAGAGAGCAATTGCAGCAGCAACATCTTGACAGAGAAAAGTAACCAAGGGCTCAGACTTTCAAGGACTAAAGTCTGAGCCATTGCCCGGGCAATGAGCCTAGACTAGAAGTGGTTTGGCCAAAGGAGAAGCAAATTTGGGATGCGTGGTAGTGAGGTACAGTGTTTAAGCACTCAGCTGCTAAATTAAATGTCATCACTTCCAGCCCACCAGTTGCTCCAAGGGGAAAAGATGTGGCAGTCTGCCTCCATAAAAATTTATAGCCTCCATAAAGATTTATAGCCTTGAGAACTCTATGGGACAGTTCCACTCTGTCCTATAGGGTCACTATGAGTTGCAGTTGACCTGGTGGCAGGGGGTTTGGGTTTTTTGATAGAGGAGGAAAATTATTAATATCAGTTATGGCATTGATATTATGGTCAAGAGACTGTAGTTTGTTCTACCAAACTTTCTGTTTAAGTTCTTCCTCTCTTCCCCCAGTGAGGTCTGGTGACATAGGGCCTAAGCCATTTGACTGCTAAGCAGAAGGCTCAAACACACCAGCTACTCCTTGGAAGGAAGATCAGGCAATCTACTTCTGTAGAGATACTGCCTTGGAAAGTCAAGGAGGGGTAGCTATGAGTTGCAATGGACTCAACGGCAGTGAGTTTGATTTTTTTGTTTGTTTGTTTGTTTGTTTTTTGTTTTCTCTTCCCCCAGTTTCTCTCATTTTCTTTAGCATTTCAGAATATATTGCAGTGAAAGAGCAGAGTAAACTTAACATGCAGCATGGAAATTCTCTTCCAAAAAATCTTCAACAGTTTTCTCTGTGGTTTTATTTGTATCTTCCTGCTCTGGAATTCCGATGACACATAGGATATTCCTCCTGATGGTAGCCCACATGAATCTTAGGTTTTCTTCATTTTGTTTTGATCTTTTTTTCTGAATGATCCCTTAACAAAGTAGTATTGAGGTATTTGTCTTCCATCTCATTAATTCTGTCTTCCATTGATTTGATTCCTTTGTCCATCCAATGTGTTATTTATTTCTGAAATCTTAGTATTAATCTTCTGGATTTCTACTTGTTGTTTTTGTATTTTTTTCTTTTTGTGTGTGTGTATCAATTTTTTTGTATTGTTTTCCTAATTTGCTCTAGAGTTTTACCTGTGTTTTCCTTAATTTTGTCAGTGTTATTCTTGATCTTATCAGTGTTTCCCTTGATCTTTCTCTCAATCCATTAAAGGTACTCTGTTGCATTCCTTATCAAAAAGTTCCAATGCTGCTTCTTCCTTAGGGATGTTTTCTGGGTTTGTATCCTGGTCCCTTGTTTCTACTATTTTATCTTGTTTGTGTGGACTGTGATGGTCTGTTGTCTCCAAGACATTGAGGTGGTGTTGTATTTATGTTTAATTTGTGGTTGTATGTTGGTGTAACTTGCCCAAGATTTTTTTTTCCCCTTTGTTTTGTTTTGATATATCTGCATAAGCAGGGTACTGTGCTCCTCTATTCAATAGTTGTTAGCACTTCAGCATTCACCACCTGTCTCCTGGTGGGTGTTATACAGAATGAAAGTGTGTGCACAGAACTCTGTTAGCTGTTCTTAAGGAGCAGTTGAGGGTGAGTTGAACAGGTATTGGCTGCCATCTATCATTGGTCTGTTGGTTCAAAAGCAAGTGGTGGCTCTCTGTGAATGGGGTTGCAGGAGGTTCAGGTATGGTTGTGTTGTGTTGGAATGGTTGCTGTCTTCCACTCAAGCAGAAAAAAATCAAAACAACACCAAAAAAAATCAAAACAAGAGTACAAAAAACTCAAACTGCATAAACAAACAGGAACAATGGCAAAAAAAAAAATGCAATAAATGAGAAGAAAAATTTTCAAAATACATTAAAAAAAAGATAATGAGAAAAACAAGGAAAAAAATCCAAAATATCTAGGGAAGGAGGAATGAGAGAAAAGAGCAAAAGTAAAAGAATAGTAAAGAAAAAATGGGAAAACCACAAAAGGAAAAACAAGGGATGTGAAGAACCAAAAGAAAGAAAACAAAAGGGACTGGAAGAGAGGAAGATAAAAATAATAGTTTTTAAAAAGCAGTCAAAAACAAAACCATAAGGGACAAGGCATGGCACCCAGGCTCTGTCAGAGCACAGACCAGGATACAACTCCTGCTGGTCAAGAAGGTGGGTAGAAACAGGGGATGGCTACACTTCAGTTTACCAAGAGTGTGTGGTATATAAGAATTACAAGGGGACTATCACACTTCTCCAGTCATCAGCCTCCAGTGTAGCTAACCATGCTGTCCTCAACAAGTGTAGCCCATTCCTATCTCATAGACCAGGTAAGAATGCCACTTACATAAATTCAAAATTGTTCTGCCCACTACTTGTCAATGTTCAAAATGGCTGCACCCTCAGGACAGCCTCTGCAATCCATAGGTCTGTTTGTCTCCTTCTTCTGTCTCTTTCATTGCTGTTTTCCTTTCTGGTTGTCAGGTAGCAATGCAGTCCTTGCTCATGCAGTCTTTAGTGAGCAGAGCCGATTCTTAAGTTGCTGCTGAGAAATATTCAAAATGGCTGTGCCCTCAGGACAGCAGCAGTCCACAGCTCTGTTTGTCTCCTTACTCTCACTGTTTTGGTTTTCTCACTGTTTTCATTCAGATTCTTCTATAGTTGGTATTTAATCCACTTCTTTATCCTTGCTTTCAAAGCTCAGTGTTCCAAGATTGTCTTCTGTATCTGTTTCAATTGGTTTCTCATTGTTTTGTTGCATAGGGTCTGTGTAGCTTGTCTGCCTATTCCGCCATCTTGCCAGAACTCTTAACACTTAGCATGAGTGAATATGAGCAATGCAAGGTGTGAGCTATAGCAGTCTATTTCAGAGGAGATGTCCATTTCCCTTTGCCATTTATAACCCATGTATGCTGACCCAATGGCCTCCTGTTGCAACCCCCTGCAAAATAGCCTGAAAACTTTGCTGGGATGCATGGAGCCTATTTGTCTTGCTTGTTGGCACGAGTTGGTAGATAAATACACTAGCTTCCTGGTCCCTCAGGTGGAATAAATCTGAGGTTTGTTCTCAGCTTGCTCAGAGATTCCAAGTAAGATTAAGGAAAAGTTTCACACAAGGTAACCTGCTCATGATCACAATATTTTTGCTTTTCTTCCTTCCGTGTTTCACATCTCTACTCACCTACCAGAGCTTCCAACATTCATTTCCCATGTAAACTGATTATACGCAAATCCACATCTCAGGGTTTACTTTTATGGTAACTCAAGAGATTTTCATATTTTATTAAGATGCAACTTCTAGTGGCTCATAAAACATTGTATCATCCAGGCAATCACTTTGACTATCATGGACTCTAACCCAGTTTTTCTTCCTAAAAATCCATTGAAATGTGGTTTCTGACATATTATAGTAAGATCAGAACTAAGTGTCTTCTATCCCCTTCCACAGCACAAAATGGTTATATATGCTATCTTCATAATGAATATTTATTCATTTATTTATCCCAGTACCTACCCAGTAAATACATATTGAGTACTTACTATATCCCGAACCCTTAGATCGGCACTGATAAGGAGACATGAATAATTAAGTCATGGCCCCAGACCTCAACGTAATTGTAGTCAGGTAGAAGGTTCAATCATGTAAGCAAATCGCCATGCTTTAAGAGCAAAACCAAATTTCCAAGTCAAGATATCTATTCTGAAATGCAATTTGTTTCTAAATGCAAGGATTGTAGCTCTGACTGTGTTTAGGGAAATAGAATATATGTCTCCTCCCATTCCCTCTCCAGGAAATGCTCTTAACCATATGATAAGCTGTTTTCATTTAGATTTTGGAGGAGATAATATTCTGAAGCCAAAGCACAGTACTGAATCCAGAAAATGACAATAGAACTTACCATATGCCAGGCGCTGCTGAGCACTTCTTTTTACTTCAGAGGTGGTGGTGTCATGAGATGATACATGTAAAACACTTAGCACAATACCTGAAACATGACAAGTAAGCTATACATGTGTATATTACGATACTATTCTGTCTGCTTAAATATTTACTGAATTAGATCAAACAAAGTTACGAGATAGCAATGACAGTTATTTTTGTAGGTGTTAAAAATAGAGTCACCGGGCAAGTCAATAGAGACAAAGTAGATTGGTGGGTGCAGGGCTGGGGTGTATGTGGAGGGATTGAGATGATGGCTAAAGAATATGAGTTTCTTTTTGGGGTAATGAAAACGTTTGATTGTAATGATGGTTGCACAGCTCTGTGAATATACTAAAAATTATTGAACTGTACACTTTAAATGGATGAGTCGTATGGTATGTGAATTATATCTCAATAAAGCTGTTACAGGAGTTCTGACATTCCTGACAGTAAAGTTCTCAGCTGCTAACTGGAAGGTCAGTGGTTCAAACTCGCAAGCCTCTCTGTGAGAGAAAGATATGGCAGTCTGTTTCCATAAAGATTAAAATCAAGAATGCTGTTGTCATCAAGTTAATTCTGTTTCATCCAACTCATAGTGACCCTATAGGGCAGAGCAGAACTGTCCCATAGGGTTTCCAAGGCTATAATCTTTAGGGAAGCAGACTGCCACATCTTTCTACCACAGAGCAGCTGGTGGGTGCAAACCACTGACCTTTCAGCTAATAGCCTAGCATTAACCACTGGACTGACACCCTTAGAAACGTAAGGAGGCAGTTCTACTCTGTCCTTTAGAATTGCTATGAGTTGGATGAGTCAGAATCAACTTGACAGCAACAGGTACAGCTACTGCACGCTACATTTTAAAAAAAAAAAAAAAAAGGAGCTACAGAAGAAAGCAGTACAGGATTATTTTTTTACCCAGTGAATCAATTTAGCCTCACTATGAAGTAAAGGGAAGAGCTCTGGTGGTGCTGTGGTTAAGGCATTCAATTGCTAACCAAAAGGTCAGCAGTTTGAACCCCCCAGTCACTCCACAGGAGAAAGATGAGACAGTCTGTTTCTCTAAAGATTTACAGGCTTGGAAAGCCTATGGGGAAATTCTGCTGTATGCTATAGGGTTACTGTGAGTTGGGATCAACTCTATGGCAGTGGGTTTTTTAGGTTATCACCCTATGAGGGGAGGTGATTTCATATTTTGTAGATAAGAAAACTCAAGCAGATAGAAAAAAATGTTCACATGTAATGTGCTTGTGGCAGGATTTCTAGTCAGTGTATCCGGCCCTTTGGCCACAGTGGGCTAGTCAGTATTTCTTCATTTCTCCTGACTTAAATGATAAACCTAAGTACCCCTATGATCCAAGCTGACTCAGAATCCTCTGACTTTTTGGAAAGTTTAGGAAATGGAAGCTATAGGAAATTGCTATCATTTTCTCACCCCTTACAGAATGTCCTGCAGACGCTGGGTGAGCATAATTTATAGAGATGAATAATTGAGCAGTAGTGAGAGAAAGGGGAAGAGAAGAATGAAAATCTCATCTAAGTCCCTTGGTCTAACTGTGTCTAAATTCTGATTTAACCTTTGCTTTCCCTGTTATAGGACACAACACATTCCTCTTTGATTTGTTTGTTTAGGACAGATTGAGTTAATTTTCTGTCACTTGTAATTCAAAGGTTCCTGACTAATACAATCACAAAGCCATTAAAAAGTGGAGTTAGATTTGAACCCAAAATAACTAGACAAAAGGTCCATGTTCTTGACTATAACATTTATTTACAATATTATCTCCTATGGAAATGGGACATTTCATAGATTTAGGAGCTTGTTTTCAAATTATTCTACTGGTAGGGGATTATGGAAAGACATGGTTGATGGAAGTATTTTAGAATAGAAAAAATAGATGTTTATACTAATAAAAATTAAGCAATCACTATCCCCCAAATCCACTACTACCTGTACTGTGGTGGCTTGTGCATGGTTGTGATGCTGAAAACTATGCCACCAGTACATCAAATACTAGCAGGGACACCCATGGTGAATAGGTTTCAGTAGAGTTTATAGACTAGGAAGAAAGCCTTGGAAAGTTACTGAAAATTAGCGAGTGGAAATCTTACAGATCACAACAGAACATTGTCTGACTTGCTTGCTTTGGACAAATCATCAGCAGACAATCAACCTCTGGAGGAGGACATCATGCTTGGTGAAGTAGAGGGCCAACAAGGGTGAGATGGATTACCACAATAATTGCAAATATGGACTTGAGTATGTTGGTGATGGTGAAGAAGATGCAGACCTGGACAAGGTTTTGTTCTGTTGCACACAGAATTGCCATTAGTTGGAGGGGACCTGATGGCAGCTGTTTACCTATTTATCTATCAAAAAAATAGGAGAATAGTGACAAAAACAACACAACATAAATCCTTTTTCAGATTTGGACATTGTAAAATTCACATGGTTTGATATTGTAAAATGACCATATAGGAAGGTCTAATAGACATAATACCACATGTTTTAAATAAATTAATACTTTAAAATTAATATAAAAGAATATTTTAACCAGAGTGTATTTGCTTACAACAATCAGTAAATAGTTACTCATTTTTATATTTTAATTGTGATTTGACTCAAAGTTTACAAATTGGTTTTCCATTCAACAGTACATACACATTTTGATTTGTAACACTGATTATAATCCCCACAATATAACAGCACTCTTCCCATTTCCCCCAATGTTTACCATTTCCTTTCATCCTTCTTTCCTATCCCTTTCTGCCTTCTGAGCTTTATCCTTAGGTAAATGCTGTCCTTTTAACCTGGTTTGCTTGATTATTATAATGAGTATGTACTTCTCTGGTGTTATTGTTCACCTTACAGGCCTACAAGCCTCCATGTGGCAGAAAGTAGAGCCACTTGGGTGAGCTCATTTCCAAGTTTGAAGGGTGCCTAATGGCCACAGTCTCAGTGGTTCAATGAGTCTTTATCAGACTAGTAAGCCTGGTCTTTTTTTTTTTTTTTTTTTGTGTTTTTTTTTTTTTTTCCACATTTTTCTCCCACTCTATCCAGGACCTCCTGTTATGATCCCTTTCAGAGCAGTCAACAATGGTAGCTAGGCACCATTTAGTTCTGGTCTCATGGTTGTGGAAGCTATGGTTCATGTGGTCCATTAATCCCGTGGACTAATTGTTTCCTTCATCTTTGATTTTCTCCACTCTTCTTTTCTCCAGGTAAGGAGAGACCAATAGTTTGCACCTTAGAAGGCCATTCACAGGCTTTTAAGACCCCAGTCATGACTCACCAAAGTAGGTTGTGGAACATTGTCTTTGTAGACCATGTTATGCCAATTGGCCTTAGTGTCACTCGAGACCGTGGTCCTGATCTCCCAGGTCCAGTGGCTCATTCATTCTCTCATGGTGTTTGGTTATAGCTAAGAAGTAGTTATTCCTAAAAATTCATAAACTTAAGGCTCTCTACTGTAAAGAGAGAGAGAGAATGAAGGGAGGAATCAAAGAAAGATGGAAATTAGAAACTTTATAAAAGTACAAAATAATGTGGGATCCTAGAATCTCCCAAAAAAAGGGATCAGAAGAAATTTGACATATGTGTTAAATATTGGTTACTTTTAAGAAAAGTTATATCCAGCTATTCTCTTTAGCAAAAGAAACACAATAAAAGGACAACACAGAAGAGTTACATTAAGAGACACTTTGTTTAGGCATAAACTTTGTTTAGACACAGGTATAAGTCCACACAGGACTATAGTGAGTATACTGGGAAACAATCCTTTGAAAATGAAGTAATACTGAATCCCAGGTACTGACAAATCATTATATTGAATTACTATTTATAATATTTATTTAGTAGCCACTTTGCACCAACTACATTACATATACTACTTAAAACTCTCACTGCCATCAAGTTGACTCCAACTCCTAGTGACCCCTCCTTGGGTTTCCAAGGCAATATCTCTATGGAAGTAGATTGCCCAACCTTTCTTCTGAGGAGTGGCTGGTGAGTTTGAACCGCCAGTTTTCTGGTTAGCAGTCAAATACCTTAGGCATTATGCCACCAGAGCTCCTATATACTACTTAGTCTTCATAAAAATGCCAAATGATTGTCCTTAAAACCAAAAATCAAACTCATTGCTGTGAAGTCATTCCCACTTAGAGTGACCCTACAGAACAGAGTAGAACCACTCCATAGCATTTCCAAGGTTAGAATGTTTATGGAAACAGACTGCCATATCTTTCTCCTGTGGAGTGGCTGGTGGCTTCCAACCACTGACTTTTTTGTTACCAGCCTAGTGCTTAACTACTATGTCACCAGGTCTCCTTTAGGAAATTAAAGAGATTAA
>NW_006921741.1:8286408-8287750 GCF_000298275.1 Orycteropus afer afer | reverse complement strand
AAGACAAATATAGTATTAGTTCATTGTTGCGGAGGGTCAAAGAAAAGTTTATATATGGAGGGAAACTTTCTTTGTTGGTTGCCAAGGGTGAGAGGGGAGGGGAGGGAATATTGCCAAAAAAAAATAAATAAATAAAATATTTAGAGCCATTTCCAATGTTATACAGCTAGAAAGTAACAAGACAAACATTCATACTTGAGTTTGGCTGACTCTAACAACCATGTTTCCCCAATTAAGTATGCCTCCAGATGACCATAGTTTAAATGACACCAGGTTTTAAGATTATAGATTTATTTTGTGTTTGTATCAGTCAAGGTTCAGTCAGGAGACAGACATCTCACAGTAAATTGAAAAAGAAAAAATTAATATCAGGAATTCCTAACTAGAAAAAAAGAGATTAATTATGAAAAGAAGTAAAGAGAACTCTAAAAAAAAAAAAAAAGAAATAGGAGTTGTAGAGAGTAGTGACCATTTCTTAGGAAGCAAAAATTTAAAAGAACCTCACCATTACCACCACTCCTCATTCAAGGCTGAGATTCACACTTTGTTGGGAAGAGTATTGCTATTTCCCATTAGATGATGATGAAGTTCACTTAGTTGTCCTATGCCAGAGGTGATGAGCAGAAAACAGCTTGCTGAGAATTCACTCGCTTGAGTGCAACTGGCAATCACTGGAGGGTGTATACCACTGGGTCTTACACCCATCGCTGGAAATGAAGCTGCCCTCTGGCAAGAAAGCTCTCTGCTGGCAAGAAAGATACTCTCCAGCAGCCATGCCACAGAAGCAAGAAGAAAGGCCCTGGAGCCAGGAAGAGGAGCCACTTCCTCCTATTGTACCTCTCCAGTGCCCTCTCTCTATTGACAAAGCTTATGTTGTGCCTGCTGGCAAAGGAGAACTGCCTTCAAAGTCCAGCTCCAATATCAAAAAGCAGGAACAGGAAAGGTGGATTGGAGTAATGAAAGGAAATTAATTGGTAAATGGCACAGTTGATTAATTAGGGCAAGTCGTGCTAACTACTGGAACAAACAACACCAAAATTCCTAAGGCTTAAGATAATAAAGGCTTATTTCTCATTTAAATCTAGATCTGCTGGTCTTTACAAGTAAAAACTTAGCTACCTAGGTTTCTTCTCTTGTGTGGTTTCACCATCTTGGAGTCCTCTGTTTCTGGCTTTGTAGATGAAAGATAAGGAAAATATAAGATTGAAAATGATATTTTAAGGGAAGACCTATAAGTGTTGCATATAACTTTTTCCCCCATTGAACTGACTGGAACTTAGTCAGAAGACATCATTTAATTTTAAGGGTGGATGGAAAATGTGGTAGAGAAAAAATGAGATGG
>NW_006921741.1:8284018-8285983 GCF_000298275.1 Orycteropus afer afer | reverse complement strand
TTATGCTATTTAAAAATCTCCTGTGGTTGGGACACCTAGAAGTTAAATTCAAAGCACAGATTTGCAATAGGAAGGGCATGGCAAATAGATGTAAGACACAGGAGAGGATAGATAGTGTGCTGGGAGGAGTGGCATATAGAATCTGGTCTGTGTTTTTGTGAGTAAAAGAGGGAAAGAAAAGAAAATGATAATGCACTCTTTATTAAAAGGAGCATGGGCTAGGGAAGATTGAGAAACACTGTCATTAATGCTGGCTAGGTAACTACCTGGCTGTATCAGTATGGCCATTTTAACTCACTTAAGAAGAAGTTTAATAGCACAGAATTTGAGAACATTGGTTCTGAAGTGGCAAAGCCTATATTCAAATACCAGCTTCCCTACTTGGTATTGATGGAATTTTGAGTAATACACTTACTTAATATCCCTGTGGCAGAGACTGCTAAATGCCACCTAACAACTTTTCCCTTCTTCTTACATGAGAATTTGAGTTAAAGACTAAATTTCCCAGCCTCCCTTATAGTCTTGCCATGTGATTAAATTTTGGCCAATGTGAAGTCAACAGGAGCTACGTATGCAACTTCTGGATTTTGTATTTAAAAGAAAAGTAAGTGCTCTCCCTTTCTTCTCTGGAATATTGACATGAAGGTAGAAGTGAAGCAGTCATCTTCTACCTTCCAAACTACCAAATGGAACTACTAAATGGAAGCTTCAAACTGAGAACGAAAGACCAGAATCCTGCGTCCCGGATTGGGTTGGGCTGCTCTACAAACCCTCTACCACTCACCTGGGCATTTTCATAACAAAGTGGGGGAAAAAAATCTATCTTGTAGAAGCTATGGTATTTAGAGTGTCTGCTACAGCTTAGAATGTATCCTTCGTAAGACACTCTAATTCTCTGGTTTTCTGATCTGTAAAACGGAGATGTTGATAATGGTATCCTGGATTCTTGTGAATAACAATTTCAAATGATGATATAGCACCTATTCTCTACCGGGTACAGTTCTTAGTGCTTTACTTGTATAGAAACATGTCTGGCACATAGTAAGCATTCAATAGATGTCATCTATTGCTATTTTCTGGCCTTCTGCATGATCCCCAGCATTAACCATTCCACTTCATGCTTCTCCTCAAATCATATGGGAGTCATAATAAACATTCAGAATGTCCAATTATTTCTATATTGCACATATATGTATCTAAATAGTATATAAATATTATCATTCTAAATAAAAAAAAAATTATACAATGTTTATATTATTAAGTATTTTTGTTGGCCTCCTGGAAACCAGTTGTTAAAAACATTATAAGCAAGTCTTTGGCCATAGCAACAAAAACTACAATTTTAGTAGTATGAAGGAGCAGCAATGCCTTCATATTTTATATGGTATATATATGATATGTAACAATATGATTTTCTAATAGATGTAATATATGTATGTTATAGAAAATTAGCAAATTAAATCTAAAAATTATACATGATTCCACCATTCAAAATTACCACTCATTTTCTCTAAGTGGGATTTTATTGAACATAGTATTGAAAAATCAATTTTTCTCTCTTAAGAATTTATACTGAAGATCTTTCTAGTAAGATTTTTGTAAGATTTTCTAGTAAATATTTTTGCAAGATATAAATACTCTGGGTAAATAGAAATTCCATTGTATTAACATGCCATATTTTATTTAACTAACCCACTAATGTTGGACATTTAGGTTGTTGTCAATATTTTGCTTTAAATAATGCTGCAAAGAAAAATTTTATAAACATCCATAATTAATTTTTTAGAATAAATTCTTGTAGGTAAAATTGCTGAATCAAATGTTATACAAAATTACTTTCCAGAAATCTTGTACTAATTTTCATTCTCATCATGATATTTGAAAGTGCCTGCCAAAGGCATCTGACTGCTAACCAGCAAGTTCGTGGGTCAAACTCACCAGCCACTCCCCAGAAGCAAGACTGGG
>NW_006921741.1:8282328-8283343 GCF_000298275.1 Orycteropus afer afer | reverse complement strand
CTTTAACTCTGTATCAAATAGAACTCTAATAACTGAATAAATATAGATATGACTTTTTCTCATAAATATTTAGTCTTCTATTTTAAGCAAAGATAAAAAAAAATTCTTTATTGGATTAGTGAAAGATAAAATATGAACAATCAAGGATTATTGTGTTATATTATTTTAGCATGACATTATAAAGTACTTTCTCATACTATCTTATTTTTTCAAAGCTACAAATCTTATGACAAATTGTCTCACCCACCCCCTTTCCTTTCTTTTGTACCACTAGAAAAAAATGTCAGGATCCCATTAAAGGGGAACTCCATAAATGCATCCCAATTTACCTTGGCTGGCCTTGTATCAGGGTTTATGACATCTGTCAGGGTTGCATAGTCCTCCTTCTTGAGGACATGGGATAGAAGTGGGGTAGATTTTTATTTTTTTAAAAAAAAATGTTTTAAAGAAAATATACCAGCAGTTGTCCTTGATTGTATATTTTTTAATAAAACTCTAAGAATGAAGTGTCAAGTATATAGATTTCTTACTCTGATAAGAGTACAGAACAATCAAAATAATTAGTAAAATAATGATATGCATGTTTAATTCTTACTAATTAACTCTCACAAAAGAATATTAATGACATATCAATTAGTTGCTGTCCAGTTGTTTATGAAAGTAGATCTTCAGGCTTTTCTTTTGAGGCTTCTCTGGGTCACCTCAATACTCCATCCTTTCAGTTTGCAACCCAGAGTGTCAACAGTCTGCACCACCTTGGAACTGTATTAATGGTGTATCACTGTTATGCTGTTAGGTGCCATGGAGTTGATTTCAACTCTTAGCGACCTCACGTACCACAGAACAAAGCACAACCCTATCCTTCTCCATCCTCACAATTGTTGCTATGTTCAATCCCATTGTTGCAACCACCATGTCAGTCCAACTCATTGAGGGTTCTCCTCTTTCTCAATGACTTTCTATTTTAAAATGCATGGTATCCTTCTCCAACCATATGGTTGTTGTTATTTGCTAT
>NW_006921741.1:8277567-8280043 GCF_000298275.1 Orycteropus afer afer | reverse complement strand
ACTTTGTTCCAAAAATCCTGACTCTGCATTGTGATTCAGTATAGGGGTCTGACAAAAGCTCCCAACAGCATCTCTGTCTGCCACTAGCACTTCAAACACCATAAGGTCTGCTGGATTATATGTCCTAACTGTCACAGCAGTTGAATAAAAGTCTGAATCTGTTTCAGAGCCCTCTCTCATTCTGGGACCCACTCAAACTAACTTTTGTGATCATTTAGTGAATAGGCATGAGTAGGGCATAGCCTGGCCATTGTATTTTCAATTACCTCAAAGCATGTGAAAGCTGGACAATGAATAAGGAAGACTGAAGAAGAGTTGATGCCTTTCAATTGTGGTGGTGGTGAAGAATACTCTGGTAGCATAGTGCCTAAGGCATTTGATTGCTAACCAGAAGGCAGGTGGTTCAAACCCACCAGTCACTCCTTGGAAGGAAGTTTGGGCTATCTACTTCCATAGTGATACTGCCTCGGAAACCCAAGGAGGGGTCTCCATGAGTTGGATTGACTCGACAGCAGTGGGTTTGGTTTGTTTTGGTGGCCAGAAGAAAAAACGAATCTGTCATGGAGGAAGTGCAGCAGGAATGCTCCTTGGAAGTGAAATGGCCAGACTTCATCTCACTTACTTTGGTCATGTGGTAAGAAGAGACCATTCTCTGGAGAAGGATATCATACTTGGTAAACTGGAGGGTCAGAAATAAAGGGGAAGACCCTCAACAGGGTAGATTGATACAGTGGCTGCAATAATGGGCACAAGCATAGCAAGAATTGTGAGGATGGTGCAGGACCAGGCAGTGTTCCATTCTGCCATATATAGGTTCACTGTGAGTTGGAATCAACTCAATGACACTGTGGTGGTTATGTTTGTGTGTCAACTTGGCTAGGCCTGGTTGAGTGGCTGGGCAGCTGGATGTAGTATCCCCATGATGAGACTGGTAATCCACTCCATGGTGGAATCTACTGTGAGCAGCTGAGTAGCTGCCTTTGGGTATGTGGTCTGCTTCTAGTATGTAAGGAGAAGCTTTGAGAATGGTCTCTAGCCTATGGCACACTTGGACCTGCATGTGGCCATGTCATTGCTCAGCAGCCTGCTATGCTTTGCCAACCTTGGGACTTACTATGGACTTAAGTTAATTGCCTGCCATGTGGTTTGGTAACATCGGGACTGTGCCTTTTTACTTGTCAACCTTGGGGTTTCTCAGCCTCAGCAGTCATCAGCTGTCTGAGTGAAGAAACACCTCTAGCTCCAGTGGGCGGGAGCAGGAGGTGGAGCTGGACCCCAAGGTTGAGGGGCTTTCACCCAGCCCCTAGCATTTGACACTTTGAACTTGGACTTAAAGCCTCCAAATTGTAAGAGAATAAACTCCTGTTTGTTAAGGTCATCCCATTTGTGGTACATTCCTGTCAGAGAGGCACTAGGTAACCAGAACAGACACCTAAAACAATAACAGTAAGCACCTTAAAATGAAGAGTATAATGCTTCCAAAATCAAAAGAGAATCACGAGGCATTGTGCCTCTCTCTTCTGGGTAGGAGGGGCACATGTAACAATTTACCCTTCCCCTTAGTAGAGATATTTCAATTTGCTTTCACCAGTGGACCCATAGAAATTTCACCAAAGAGAATGGCTCTTGAACTTTTGTCTGATTTATTTCCTTCCCTCTGACACAGAAATGTATTACCAATATGTCTAGATCTTTTGCAATTTATTGCTCTCTAGGTCAAATTAGCATAATATCACCAATTTAATGGACCAGTGTGATGTCTTTTGGAAGGAAAAGGCCAACAAGTCACTGTGGAGTAAATTATGACACAGGGCTGGACAATTTATATGATCCTGCAGTAGGACACAGAAGGTATATTGCTGGCCTTGTCAGGTGAAAGCAAATTGCTTTCGACGATCTTCACTAATAGGTATCAAGAAAAAAAAAAAAAAAAAGCCAGATCAATAGCTGCACAGCAGGTACCAGAGGAATAGGATATTGATAAAGTGGTACTATTTTGTCATGTGATTATATGTGCATTCAATCATTACAACCACTTATTGTTAAGGTATTTTTTCAAGACCTCAGTTATCCAGAAACACAATTAGAACTCATTCTCTTTCTTCACAAGCTCTATCTTGCCCTCTTCTCATTTTCCAGGTCTTCTACTTGAATAGGTTTTTCTTCAGATTTGGTAATGGTGGAGTTTGGATATGAAAATGTAAAGGTAGAGGGAATTAAGGAATGAAAGAACTCCAATCCTTTGTGCAATAATTAATGGATTCAGATCTGGTGTACTCATTATATCTCCACTGTAACTCCTTTGTGAATGACAAAACTGAGGTCACAGCACATGGAACTCTGATGAGGATCAGAGAGAGCATCCCTGAGGCATACTGGCTATACCCTAGGGAAGATTCCACAGTTTATTCTGGGTTATTTTTTTCCTCTAAACTCCTATAGAACTAGGTGCATATTTATGTACAAAGATTGTTCT
>NW_006921741.1:8272278-8273664 GCF_000298275.1 Orycteropus afer afer | reverse complement strand
CAATTGCAACTCGAGGCTTAAATTTTTTCCTCAGTTCCTTCAGCTTGAGAAATGCCGAGTGTGTTCTTCCCTTTTGGTTTTCTAACTCCAGGTCTTTGCACATTTCATTATAATAATTGGCTTTGTCTGTTCGAGCTGCTCTTTGAAATCTTCTGTCCAGTTCTTTTATCTTGTCATTTCTTCCATTTGCTTTCAAGAAGATAGGAATTATCAACTATGTCAAAGGCTACTGAAGTTTTAAGAAGATGAGTTTTGAGAATGTATCACTGGATTTATCAAAAGATGGTCAGTGTGACTGTCCCAAGAAGAGTTTCAGGAAAGAATGAGAGAGTGGAGAGAGTAGGTCGAGCTATGAGCTTTTGCTGGAATTACACCCAGCTGTTAGGCTTCACCAATTGCATGCTGATTGCTCTATTGTTTTTTGACAATGTCCTGGGACAAAAATCACTCCAAACATCTGATCAAATTGAATACAGGGTAGTTCTTGAGGTCACCAAAATCACCATTGTTTCCTAGACTTCCCTTAGGCTTGAAGTTCTTCATTCTCTTTTCCAAATAAAGCCAATTCTCTTGGGGAAAGTTTCAGCATTCTTTGCTCTTATGAACTACCTCTCTTCTAGGCCCAAACCTCTCTATCACTGCTTCAGAACTGAGGGTGGGGACAGTGGCTTGTATCTCTCAGAGTGACATCTTTAGTGAGCTGCTAGGTGAGAGCAGTAGTTTCTGGTCTTCTCGGCTTCCCTCTCCTTACATGGACCTCTGCCCTATGAGTGAGCTGGTTAGAAGGCATCCAGGGCCACAATATCCTTGGCCAACCACATGCTTTGGATAGACCTTCTGTCCTAGAGTGGAGACTAGGTGGAAGGCAGTTGCCCCTCATCTCTTGGTCACACCTGCCTGAATTATCCATTGCAATGCAAACCTGGAAGAAGGAGTGACAAATTCTGGCAGCCTGCACCTTCTGGGGAGCTATCATAGCCCTTGACTAGAAACCCCTTCTTGGCCACATTTGTCAGTGAGGAACCTTCTGTTAATGTTGAACTTGGGGGAGGGAATGTCTCAAATGCCACAGACACTTTCTATTCTTGCCAATATTTAGTAGATTTCCCTAAGTAAATGTTTCTTCATTTGCTGTATCCTTTAGGACCATTTCAGAGGCTTTAAATGGTTGGATTTTCATACTTTTTTTTTTTTTAACCAGTTGTGCTTGTTTTGCTGGAAAAGGTTCTATAGAACACTTCACACTGCCATTCCAGCAGGATCAGATATTTTTGAGTTATAATTACTTGTAAATTGGTAGAGTAGTAACAAATTGGAATGTACTGTGTGTGTGTGTGTGTGTGTGTTGTGTGGTTGATTAGCAGTGGAGTGGGGAGGAAAGGAAAG
>NW_006921741.1:8269847-8271908 GCF_000298275.1 Orycteropus afer afer | reverse complement strand
TATTTTTTTGTTAACTCTTACTGAAATAGTTAAGGTTTTGTGGACATTCTCAGTAATAGCACAGGAAGTAGGAATACACAGTGAGTCATATTTTCCCAGTATCAGTTTTCACAAAGCTTTAAGATTCTGAGCTTCAGTAACAGATAGCCCTAGTTAGAATCCCTACTTTTCCACATAATGTTGTGAATACGATGTGACTTTGAGTAAGGCATTCACTCTCAGTTTACTGATCCATAAAATGGAGGCAATAATATGTATTTAACAGAGTTCTTAAAAGAATTAATGATATTCCACAAGTGCCGCTATTTATGCAAATGTTCTTAGGTTTATTTGTAATAGCCAGAAATTGGAATCAGTCCAGATGTTCTTCAACAGATGACTGGTTAAAGAATCTGTGATATTATCCATATCATGGAATACTACTCAGTGATTAAGGGAAACACTATTGATACACACAACAATTTGGATGGATTTCCAGAAAGATGTGCTGAGTGATATAAAGCCAATCCCAAAAGGCTACATACTGTATAATTCCAATTATATAACTTTTGAAATGATAAAATTTTAGAAATGGAGGCTATATTAGTAGTTGCCTTGGGTAAGGGATGGGTGGGCTTAGAAAAGATGAGGATAGTCATAAAAGATCAACAGAAGAGATCCTTGTTATATTGGAACAGTTAGGATCTTGACGGTCGGGGTGGGTACACAAACCTTCCCTCACTGTCATTGAGTCAATTTGGACTCATAGTGACCCCCATTGGGTTTCTGAGGCTGTAAGTCTCTACAGAAGTAGCAGCCAAATGCCTTACCCACTATACCACCAGAGCTCCTTACACAAACTTAGAAACTAGAAAGATTATAAAATTGTGTATAATTTAACACATGCACTCTCTGTCTTAAATGAGTACGATAACACTGGCGAAATCTGAATAAAATTGGTTATCTGAATAAAACTGTGTCAATGACAATATGCTGGCTACAGTTTTTTGCAAGGTATTTCTATCGCAGGAAACTGGGAATAGTGTACAAGGGATCTCTTCCACCTTTATCTTTCTAGACAAATAGAGTGGAGGCTGATTGCCTTAATACAATGTGTTATGTCTTACACTTGTGACTCTACAATTATTGCAATTAAAAAAGAAAAGAAACAAATTTAGTCAAATATTTTACCAGACATTTAAGCAAAGAAGATATGAATATGTGGTATAAGTACATGAAAAGATGGTTGACCTCACTGTTGTTGTGTGCCATCAAGTCAATTCCAACTCATAGTAAAACTATAAGGCACAGTAGAACTACCCTATAGGGTTTCCTATGCTGTAACTTTTACAGGAGCAGAGGGCACCAGGTCTTTCCTACTGAGCATCCACTGGTGGGCTCCAACCACCCACTTTTAGATTAGGAGCCATACACTTTAACCATTACACCACTAGGGCTCCTACAGCAGATGTTGTTGTTGTTATTAGGTGCCCTTAAGTAAGTGATTCCTAGTGACCCCATGCACAGCAACATGAAACACTGCCTGGTCCTGCACCATCCTCACAATCATTGCCATGTTTGAGTCCATTGTTGCAGCCACTGTGTCAATCCATCTCATTGAAGGTCTTCTTCTTTGTTGTTGACCTGATAACTTACCAAGTATCATGTCCTTCTCCTGGGACTGGTCCCTTTTGATAGCATGTCCAAATTACATGAGACAAAGTCTTGTTTTTCTTGCTTCCAAGAGGCATCTTAGTTTTACTTCTTCCAAGACAGATTTGTTCCTTCTTCTGGCAGCCCATGATATATTCAATATTCTTCACCAACAGCATAATTCAAGTTCATTGATTCTTCTTCAGTCTTCCTTGTTTATTGTCCAACTTCCATATAAGGTGATTAAAAATACTATGGCTTGGGTAAGGCACACTTTAGTCTTCAAAATAACATCTTTTCTTTTTAACACTTTAAAGAGGTCTTTTGTAGCAGATTTGCCCAATGCAGTACATTGTTTTATTTCTTGACTGCAGCTTCCATGGTTGATTGGGGATCCAAGTAAAATGAAATCCTTGACAACTTCAATCT
>NW_006921741.1:8253962-8269647 GCF_000298275.1 Orycteropus afer afer | reverse complement strand
ATTGTGGTAAATGAAAAAAAAAAAAAAAACAGACACAAAAGTCTATGCACTATAGTGATTCCATTTACATGACATTTCAGAAAATACAAAACTGTAACACACATCAGTGGTCTTGGGGCTAGGATTGACTAGAAAGGGGCATGAGGGATTTTTTTTTTTTTAATTGTGCTTTGGGTGCAAAGTTACAAAGCAAATTTGTTTTACATTCAACAGTTTATGCATACTTGATTTACACAGCCTGATTACCATCCCCAACCATAAAAGAAACTCTCCTCCCTGTGCCCTTCTTATCTATTCATTCCTGTCTGTCCAGCTTTCCCTCTGTGTAAATGCTGCCCCTCTAGTGTCTCATGGCTGATTGATCTAAGGGGTACATCTACTTAGAGTAGGTGGCTGCATCGCCCTGGGGTAAGTGTTCTGCATGTAAATCTTTCTATTATTGAGCTATGAGCCAATCCATGGAAGTGGTGATTTTTGTGTTTTTGAATTTTGTTCCACATTTTTCAGCATGAAAAGATTACTTTGGGCTGATGGAAATGTTCTATAGCATGATTGTGGTAGTGATTACATAACTACACATATTTCAAAATGTATTGAACTATATGCTTATAGTGGGTCAATTTTATTTTATGTTACTCATATCCCAATGAAGCTGATTTTCAAACATTTTTAAGAAAACAATGAGTAGATTACCCTACAATTAAATTTGGATTCTCTGAAATACTTCGTTTGGCTCAGTTTGCTTTAATCGCAGAATTGGAAGGAATCTTAGAGATATCTGAATCACACTTTTGTTTTAACACTGTATGAAATTGGTATTTATAGAATAAAAAAATTATATTCTGTAGATCTCATAGCTAGTTAATAAGAAAGCTTGGGCTACAAATCAATCTTCTGAATTTCTAATACTGTCTTGGTTTCCTTACTATACAGTAGTCTTCTCTGAGCATTGACAATGACATTAATATTTCCTCCTTTATTCTCAGCTTCTTTCTATATGCAGCTACCCATCTTGGGCCTCTTGCATAGAAACATGGTATTCTATATATTGTTAAATTACCAGACATCTAAGAGAGGGGACAGGAAAAGGGACACTGACAGGGTAAAAAGTAGTGCATCATCATTCCTTATATATGTGGTACGACAGTTTCATGCATACAAATGAAAAGAAAGTTGTCTTGGCAATTATATTCTCAAAATTTCAATTTAATCTGATTAATGTAATTTCAGACATTATATATATATGTCAGTTTTAGAATTTTCCTTTGGTTAACTTTTATAGAATCCATTTTTTTAGTTAAATGTTTAATCTTTCTTTCAAATTCTTCCTTTTCTGTTTCTGTTTTCTGTTTGTTTGTTTGTTTTTTTTCTTTTACTATTTCCCACCCCCCAGCTTGATCATAGGGTTATGTCCTTTGATACCATCAAAATTTTCAAAAAATATTTTTAATTGCCTATTAGAAATATTGAGATTCAAGATGATGTTATTTTCCATTCTTTTTTTTTTTTTTCCCAGGAAGATAGAATGGGGTTGATCACCTTAATTCAATCATGGCATTTCTGAATCAAGGCTGACTTGTAGCCCTAATAAGCTTTAGTGTTTGTTATCCTTGGTTCTCCTTACCCACTTAGAGTTGCAACTGGAAACCTGATCTGATAGGATATATTCTTTATACCTTCCCATTAATGAGTACTGAGTCCCTAGGTGGTACCAATGGTTAATGTACTTGGCTACTAATTGAAAGGTTGGAGGTTCAAGTCCACCTGGAGGCACATTGGAAGAAAGGCCTGGCAATCTACTTCTGAAAAAGTAACCACTGAAAACCCTATGGTGGAGAATGGTGACATACTGTGAAGTATGTAAACAGTGTCATTTAAGTGTGTGTAGAAATTGTGAATGGATATGTTTCGTTGTGTATATTCACACACATACACACACACACACACATACAAAGGTTATGGAGCACACTTCTACTTTGAAGTATGTGGGGTTGCCAGGAATCAGAAACGACTCTGTAGCAACTGGGCTAGTTTCTTAGTGAGTACAGAAATCTAATCTTTGTTTCACGAGACTCCTGAAAACCTCCACTCTGCTCTTTAGGGGCTTTTCACTTTGGTTTTTAGTTTTCTGCCCCATGTAGCTCTAGTACTTATCACAGTGCCAGAGGGGGAAAGCTGCCAATGTGTTTAAAGTCAGCCACCCAGGAAGCAAGACTTCTGTAAAGATTTACCGCCTCAGAAACCCAATGGAGGTCGCTATGAGTGGGAATCCACTGAGCCGCAGTGGGTTTGTTGCTGTTGTTATGTGCTGTCGAGTCGCATCCGACTCATAGTGACCCCTCCTTGGGTTTCGCAGGCAGTATCACTACAGAGGTAGATTGCCCAACCTTCCTTCCAAGGAGTGCCTTCCTTCCGAGGAGTGGCTGGTGGGCTTGAACCGCCAGCCTTCTGGTTAGCAGCCAAACGCCTTACACACTATGCTACCAGGGTTCCTCTCTTCCAAATGCACTCCAGCAGTTACATCTCCACAGTTTGAAAGCCTGAGGGATCCCTATGAGTCAGACCGACTCCACGGCAGTGAGTTTGGTTTTTTTCTTTTTTTCTTTTTTTTGAGGGGGTTTTTCCATTGCCAGGATCAACAAACACTCCCAGGGTAAAGGCAATATCAGAAGGTTAGCTCATGTGTCTGAGTGTTTCAAGCCCTTTTTAATTCTAGTTGCCTCAGTTGCTGACTGATTCTTTCAAACAGATATTTTCTGTATTTTACAAGGTTTTTCTAGTGGTCTAGTCAGGGCTGTGACCTGCCCTCAGCTGGTGCATGGTACTGAAATGAAAGACAAGAACTTAAATTAACTAAACCTACAGAACCCTGAGCCTGGGATTCAGGATTTAAAAGCTACTATAATGACTTTTTTCCTTTATCATAAATGAATCTTTTGTTTGCATGTCTCTTAACAATCATATGTATCATATTTGTCAATGTTTATTATATGGCAGGCAATTTTCCAATAACTTTTTATCCATAATCTCTTAATAATCTCAACAATACCATGATATGGGTCAACTATTACCATTTTGCGAATGAGGTTACTGAGACACAGAATTGTCACACAGCTAGTGACCAGGAAAGCAGAGATGAGATGAGGCATGTTTGACTCCAGAGCATTTTCTCTCAACCACCTGACATGTGAGCCCCTTTTACAATGAACTGACTGTTGTGTAATTGACAGTCTCCCAATGACAGAAATTCCAAGGGCTCATTCATATGTTGTAATATAAAATCAACTTTTGATTCAAAAGAAAGGGAAAGAGTCCTAGCAATTATAGTCTTCAGGGCCTTTGCATTTATTGGCTACACTGACTAAAAGCTCCATTATGAAACTCAACATGCAGGCCTCTAATGAGGAACTGTTGATTACATTTTCCTGGAATTCATTCATCAAAGACACACAGTTCCAGGAAGAAGGGCCCTGCACATTGATTTCCTGATGGAAGATTCGAGTCACAGGGCCCCTGTGCTTCGGTAACATAGTGTTGTAGATGACTGTATTCCATGGGCCATTTGTAGAGCAAATTCTCACAGATGTAGCCTTCTAGCCTACACAAAAGGAAAATAATCCTCTTGGGAGCTTCAGCCAGTTGTTTGCTTACAGGGTTCAGAGATCTGCTTTAAGGAAAGCATAAAGGAGAAAAGATTACACGTGATATTATCGAAGATGCCGAATACTCTTTACTGATGATCTAGAATGGATTAGTTATTATACTATGGTTGCCGAATATTTGTCATGTAACCCATTCCCCCACTACCACCCTATAAATAAAGTAAGGTGGTATTCCTCATTTTGCAATAAGATTGAGTCTCAGAAACAATCATCCATTCAAACTTCCAGAGCTAGTAACTGGCAAAGTCAGGATCTGAACTCTAGTTTGCAGAATATACCACACTCTTTTTGTAAAATCGTCAAGGACAACCTGCAGCAATTGTCAAATAAAAATGATAAAAATAATGCACATTTACAAAAGAGCTTATCTTTTGTAATACCAAGAAAATTCTCTAAGGCTGAGGTGATCACCACACATGCCCACAGAGATCAGGTAGATAAATGAATGAAGAATCTGAACATGAGAAAACAATGACTGCTAGAGAGCTGCCACTACCTATGTCCATCTGAGACTCACACAAAGGAAACAGAGACAGCCCACTTCCCACCCAGTGTGGTTGTGTAGCAATGCAGCATCTTCTAATTTTTCATACAACAAAACATATATAAAATCTCTCAATTTTTAAACAAGAGTAACTAATCCAAAATTCTACAAGTGTCAAGTAGCCTTTAAAAAAAAAAAAGGATGTTGAGGTGAGGGCAAATGTGGGCCTTGGACTGCAAAGTTTTCCATTATTGTGTTAAGAACACATACTATCATAACCATTTCTCAGATGAGAAAATTGAAGCTCAAGGAGACCAAATAACCACTTTTGAGTGTCAAGATAGGAAGCAAACCTAGAATCCTCTGAAATAGTTGTTGACATTCAAATAAAAGAGAAATTTAGCCTCAGAGAGGTTAAGTGACTCACTGAAGTTTGCAGAACTATTACTAAGCAGTAGAGGCAAGAGTCACATCTAGCAGTGTTTATTATCAGAGCTTCAATCCTTTCCTATGCTTATTGCTCCAGGTTTGGATCTCAGGTCAATGGGATTTCAGCTATCAGCTGAAAAATCTGTAGTGGTAAATGTTAGGCTTTTTAAGAGGCTTTTCCTGACACCAAAATTTCATCACAAAGATAACTGCCTGGGCCTGATGACAGACACCGGGAAAGGTGACCTCCCACCTAAATCCATTGGCTTCCAGTTACCAGGGGTTTGTGTACCCGAATGCTGTGATAAATGAGTGGACTGATTTTGTCTTTTATGTTGTGTGTATACTTTTTTTTAAGTGTGTAGCACTCTGTATTAGGTGGCACATTCATTTAGTAGGATTGTTTTAACAAATTCCCACATAACAGAAATTTATTCTCTGAATTCTGAAAGCTATATATTTGAAATCACAGCATTATCAGGGCCAAATCCCCACCAAATTCTTTAGGGAAGAATCTTTCTTTGCCTCTTCTAGTTTACAGTAGTCACCAGCAATCCTGGTGTTTCTAGGCTTCTAACTGCGTAAGTCCATCCTTGGTTTCCATTGTCACATGTCCATCTTTTCGCAATGTGTCTCTGTGTGTCCAAATTTCCCTCTTTCTATAAGGAATCATTGGATTTAGGGCCCAGCCTATTCCACTATGACCACATTTTACCTTGATTCTATCTGCAAAGAACTATTTTCAAGTAAGGTCATGTTCACAGGTACTCGGGGTTAGGACATGAACAATTAAACCCACAACTGGTGGTATAGGAAATGTAAGTGCATATTTGGAAAATGTTGCAGTCTCTTAAAGCTTATAAACTTACATGAGAGATAAGATGTGTAAAAATAACAGAATTTAGGCATTTGTGGGTAGAAAGAGGTTCCTGAAGCAATAAGTTTACAAAACTCATAGTAGAGACATTCTGGTGCTATTGTGGAATGAATATATTTTGAAATATTACCAAATGTCTACCTTTCCTTTTATCCCTCTCTTTACCCCTATGTTAGGTAACTGTGTTGGGTTCTATTACTCACTGCCCTTGGGTAGAGTGGATACTGTAGGCAAGCAAGGAGTAAGTTTTGAATTTAATAATAAACCCATAGAACTTACTGAAGAATAGTTTATAGGATTTAGTGCACAGCTTTCAAGAATAGAATAGGATAGAATACATGATGCTTGGACCAGTGTTCCTTACCTGTGCAGACTAGAAAAATACTTCACATATGAGGGAAGGAAGATGAGCTTGAAGAGAGGCGGAGGAGATAGGCAATGTCTCTGAGAAAGATGCCTGTACCTTACCCCTCCTGGACTGAGATGACTTCAGGGAAGATTACTTCAGATAAGAGGGAAGACAAAAGTGTTATGTTCTTCCCAGCTGGAGCCTTGGAAAACTGAGTAAATCTTTAGATTTCCCTCCACCTGTTATGGTGCAGGAGCAGTAGGGCAGAACAACGGTGAACCAGTCCAGACAGAAGGGCTGGAAGCAGCCTCTCAGAAGAGGAACCAAGTTTTGCCCTTGTCATCAAGTTTGGAGTAACCTGCTCAGGCTGATCCTCAGATGGAGGAATAGGATAAAGACATGTTGTGGATTGCCCCATAGCTATGAGAAGGTCCCACGCAACACTCCTCCACACACACACTGCAGACATACTTACACAGTATGGTGCTATTAAGGAACCCTCGGGGAGAAGATGGGGGATAAAGCTTGACTTGGCTGAAAAGACCCTGAATAACTGAGATACTGATTCTTCTAGAAGATGGTATAGAAGATTATGACAGAAAGTAACTTCAATACAGAAAAGTGAAAGTTACATTTTTCTTCTTGCACGTCTGAATTTGCAGTTTATGGAAATATACTTTTTAAACTACTAGACTAGATAGACTAGCCAAGAAAGCAAGTGAATAGACCTCACTGAGCTATAGTTATGGAAAAAAAAATATTAAATAAGGCTTGTTCTATAAAATTGCTATTAAATACTCTCCTTGAATAAAGCTTTTTTTGGTGACTCTCCCCTTTCTCAACTATACCACTGAAAATTTCTCCAATAAGAAGATGATTATGCTCTGGTCTTATAGCATCCCTTGTCAATATCTAAGTCCTGTCCTCCCATAGCAATGAATGCTAACTTGATTACTGGGCTAACTGATAGTCTCTTTTAAGTTTTAACATAAGAGCTCTGTTAATAAACATAACACAGCTAACTCTTTTCCTGAAACCAACCATTGAAAAAATCCATCTCTTAATTGTGTCAGTTCCATAATCTTTTTTGAACAACAAATTTCATTAGTGCTACTACCTGCTACTGCTACCAAAATCAATTCTTTTTTTTTTTTTTTTTTTTTAGAAATCAGTTGCACTGGAAATGATTTAGTCTCCTGCCCTACTGAACTCCACATACTTGGTTTCTATTAAGGCTCATTTTGATGGTGGGCTTAGGATGTACAGTATCCTCCATTCCTTGTTCACTGAAATGGTCCAAATGAAATTTCATGTGAAGCATTTTCTTAAGAGGAAATGAAAATAAATTATTTGGATTTCCTTTAGAAAACCAGGGAGCTCTGGTGGTGTAGTGCTTAACAAAGAGTGTTTTTATTTGTTTGCTTTTTGAGAAAACCATCCCTAGTAAAACTTAACATTTCTGAAAATCTTCCAAATCCCAAATGTATTACTTCTACTGAATAGCACCCTCCTTTTTTTCCTCATGTTATGTCAAAAGCCAAAAGAGGAATTAGTCCTAAAAACAGTATCTCCCTTTCCTCTAAGCAAATAGCAAAAAATTAAGCTGTTAAGGCTGAGGACCAAAATAAGAAATATAGAAGTAAAAATCAATATTGAAGTAAAGGCACTGGTAGCAATTAGGGTCAAGATGTCATGCACAAGTCTGGAACAGAGAAGACAATGATATGAACAGAAGTGAGAAAAGCAAGGATGAGCATAAATGGCTTAAACAGGGCAGCAGGTTCCTAGCACAGAAAGGAAGTATCATCAGCAAACTGTGGGTTTAAGCATCTACCAGATCTTTGCTTTTGTGGTCCACAGTCATATAGTCAGAAATAAACAGCTGAGATAGGTGGATGTCTCCAGCCACTTCAGACTTAAAGGAAAATACAAAATGTACTATAGAGAAGCCTGTTATGTTCTAAATGCCTGTCAGGTCCTCAGCTCTTCTGAAGGAAGCGGTACAAGGTAGACTTGTTGTGGAGAATACAATTTAACTTCTCTTGTCATTGCAGACTGGATCAAAAGTGAGCACCTTACCCAAAGGTAGTCAGTTAGTTTAAGGCTGGTCGTACGTGTATGAGATTGCTGAGTGGCAAAGACCTCTGGCCAAAGAGACACGTGGAAACTCATTGTGGTAGTTCAGTTTGTGTGTCAACTTGGTTGGGCCTGGTTGAGTGGTTGAGCAGCTCTATGTAGCATTCCCAATGATGAGACTCGAAATCAACTCCATGGTGGAATCTACTGTGAGCAGCTGATTAGCTGCCTTAGCGAATGCAGTCTGCTTCCTGTATATAAGCAGAAGCCTTGGGAAATGGTCTCTAGTTTATGGCATTCTTGGACCCTGCATGTAGCCGTGTCATTGTTCAGCAGCCTGCCATGCTCTGCTGACCTTAGGACTTACAATGGACTTGAATTACTGGCCTGCCATGTGGTTTGGTAACATTGGGACTGTGCCATTTTATTTGTCAACCTTGGTCTTGTTAACCTCAGCAGCCAGTAGCTGCCTGAGTGAAGAGATGTCTCTAACTTCAGTGGGCTGGGATTAAGAGGCAGAGCTGAAGCCCAAGGTCAAGGGGCTTTCACACAGCCCCTAGAGCCTTTAAACTTGGACTTAAAGCCTCCAAACTGTGAGAGAATAAACTCCTGTTTGTTAAGGCCATCCCATTTGTGGTATATTCTTGTCAGAGCAGTGCTAGGTAACCAGAACAGAATTTGGTACTGAGAGAGTGGGGTGCTACTCTGACAGATACTTAAAATGTGGAAACAAGAGTGGAATGCATCCTTGACCCAAGACCCTGGCAGAGAGACCCCAGTATATGGCATGAGAGACAGCACGAGCAGAGCTGAGAAACCAGCATGAGCCAAGGCAGTAGCAGAGCCCAGAGACAGGCATTAAACAGCAACAGGCTTACCAGCCCACAGAGGAGAAAATCATGTGCAATTGGGTAGGCGGCTTCCTGGTGGAGTGGGTTGCCTTCAGGCGTTAATTAGTAAAAGAGACCGGCATGAACTGCAGTAGCAGGTTGGTCAGCCCATAGACCAAGAAAGCCAAGTGCTTTTTGGGCAGGAAGTTTTCCAGCAGAGTGGGTTACCTTAAGCATTAATCAGCAGAAGCAGAGAGATCAAGGAAATGGAAGCAGAGCTGCCTCAGCCTGAAAGGGTGGGGCCATGGCCTTTGTGGGTGGAACCGCCACAGCCCCCTAGGTTTCAAAGAGCCAGGCCTTCACCAACTTGGTTCTGGAGTGTGGGGCTGCTCATTCATGTGAGCCAGTGGGATGGAGCCACAGCCACTGCCCAAGAGTGAGGGGGCGGGGCTGCCATGCCCAAGAGGGAGAGGAACGGGCCTGCCAGGCCAAGGGGGTGAGGTCACCACTCAGGAACCAGGGGACTGACGTCACCTAGTGAAAAAGATCTGTACAGATGCCAAGTTGACAAGGGGTGGAATTGTGGTAGTTCAGTTTGTGTGTCAACTTGGCTGGGCCTGGTTGAGTGGCTGGGCAGCTGAATGTAGTATTCCCCATGACTAACACTCACCAAACTGCATAACGTCAGAACAAAACAGTAAGATTCTCTTTGAAATGGTGTAAACTTGAGACCTATATACAGGAAACTGGCTAATTAGTGGAGGAGGGAACAAAGGAGGTAGAAATTGTTTGGTCAACTGTGGTGATAATGAAGCCCTCACTTACTCACTCACTGCCATCAAGTTGATTCCAACTCATAGTGACCCCTCCTTGGTATATCCTTAAAATGAACTCCCATTACTTCAGGCATCTTTTCCAAAACTTTGTTCACTTGTGTACTATCTCTTAATTGAAGTCTTCTGAATAGAGTCTTCCAGATATTAAATATTCATCCTCAGGGTATATATTCTATATTCTTGATTAAGGTCTTTTTATATTAATTTAACAAGGCTAGGGTAAAAAGTAGAGCTACTAATTAACATCCATATAAAAAAATACTATTATAAACTATTTGAAATAAATGGTATAACATAGTGAGTGCCAAAGCCTAGTCTCTTCCCTGGGAAGCCCTTGGATCTGGGTCTGGTTGTTAGGTGAGGTTATCATCCAGAGTTTGACACTTGGTCAGATGACTTCAAATAAGAGGGTTGAACATTATATGTTTGATTCAAGACATTCTACTTATTGAGGCATATGATGCCTGACAGGGACAAACAGAATCAACAATTGTCCATTCTTTATCTTCTTCATTCTCCACTTCTTAGTTGTATTGGGATTGTATTATGAAATGTCTTCTTATGGGTATATCCCCTCTTCCCTTCCACTGTTCTCATCACATTGCCTAGCCGAATTTTTAATGGCTAAGTTTTTCTCTGTCAAAGAAAAAGATCCCACAGTCTGTTAGGAGTGAAAGAAAAAGTTATATTGAGGAGTAATATAGCTCTGAGCTGAGCAGAACAAAGAAAGAAAACAAAACAAAACTCACTGCCGCCAAATCAGATCCGACTTGGATTTGCTAGGCGGTATCACTACAGAAGTAGATTGCCCAACCTTCCTTCCCAGGAGTCACTGGTGGGTTTGAACTGCCAGCCTTCTTGTTAGCAGTCAACTGCCTTAAGCACTATGCCACCAGAGAACAGAGCTAAGTAAAAATGCAAAGCATTCTACTATTTAAGCAAGAGGGAGATTAATATACATAGAGAACAAAGGAAAGGTAGGGGATTAATGACTAGTTATAGATAAGATCAGCTTCAACTTGAAGTCCTTTGAAATATAAAGGTTGGCCCCTGGGCTAGGAGAGAGTGAGTTACCATATAGTTGAGTGACCCAGTTGGTTCAGTAACACACAATTGCCGTCATGAACACATTCTAGCTGGGAACAAATGTTTACATCTTGACACAGTCTTTCCGAGAATAAATGATTTACATCCTGACCTTTTGCTACCTGGGAATGCATGTAGGCTCTGTCATTCTTACATCTGAAATGATTGCCTCCAATTTGAAACTTTTTTCCTTTTACATTTCTAATAACAATAAATACCACTTACTGAATGCATCCTGGATTCTAGGAATTGGAACTGTTCTTACACTTTACCTTCTAAGAGTAGCTAATTTAGAAGATTCTGAATTGGAAATAAGGAAGTTTCACACTGTTTGTAGCTCAGAGGGCTAATGTTTAACTAGAGACCCTCCTAGAGAAGACAGTGGAAAGCCAAATGAAATTCTATACCTATATTCATTTATCCGTATTTTTCTGCTTGCGATCTACTTGACACCAAATTTATGTACTCGTTACTAATGTCTTGAGGAACTCATAGGATTGGTAATTTGATATTTATCTGAAAACACTGTTATTTGTACCTCCTCTTGAAAATTTTATCCTGGCTAACATCCTAGATCTAATACCCAGCTGGGTTCTTTGCAGGGCACAAGACCCAGTAATTAGAACAGCATAGGCCCGTTCTCACCAATCCACACACAAGAGACCTGGAAAATCTTAACACTTAAACTTATAAAGCAGAAGACTATTTACTGGTGTGTATGAACAAAGGAGGAAATAACAGCACTGACCCCTCCTCCCCTCCTCATTTCACATATACTAGCTCTGGTAGTGTGGTGCCTAAGGTATTTGACTGCTAACCAGAAGGCTGGCAGTTCAAACCCACCAGCCACTCCTCGGAAGGAAGATGAGGCAATCTGCTTCTGTAGTGATTCCACCTCAGAAACCCAAGGGGGGGTCATATGAGTGGGGTCTGACTTGACGGCAGTGAATTTGGTTCAGTTACTCAACAATGGCAAGAGTCTTTCACTTCTGCAGTGAATGTTTGGCTTCTGATGAGTGATGCAGTGTTAGTGACTTCTCATGGATCAGTGATGTGACAACTGATGGGTTTGTATAGGAAACGTGAGGAGCTGCATAAGAGATTAAGGTATTTCTCTGAGCTAGGACACACAGAGCAGTCCAAGTGTGTCCAAGACTCATCTATAATAGTATTTTGTTTGTTTGTTTCCTTCTCATTTTCCAAGGTTCCTAAGGTTGCCAAAGCAGAAAAGGAACTTATTTCTCATTGACTTATTTATACTTTCTTAGTATTACAAAATATAATAAGACTCCAATTTAATATGCTTTCACAGTTTTTGTTAATTGAAAAGTTAAAAATTTCTCCCCTAAAACAATATTTGTAATACTCATAATTTCTATTTGCTTTCTTGTCTTCATTTCCTGAGGCCATAGAGTCACAAACATGCCATTTAGGATTCCTTGAAATACATATATTATGTCACTTAATCATCATAATAACCTTATAAGGTAAGTATATTATTAAACCACATTTTACAAATGGGGAAATTGAAGCTTAGGAAATTATGTGATTTACTGAAGGGTATACAATTAGTAGGTTGTGGATTTAAAATTAAAACTAGTCTACCTACTGTGATGGTGTTTTGATTCTCTAGTGCTGCTCTAACAGAAAATACCACAAATGGGTGTTTTTAACAAATAGGGACAACCTCAAAGTGCCAGCTCTAAGCACTGGATGAAAGCCCCTACACCTTGGGCTTTAGCTCTAACTCTTGTTCCCAGTATACTGAAACTAGAGGCTTCTCTTAACTCAGGCAGCTGCTATGTGATGACACTGACAACGCCAAGGTTGACAAGTAGAATGGTGCAGTCTCAAGATAACCAAAAAGCATGGCAGGCCACTAGTTCTAGTCCAGAGATAGTACCAAGATCAGCAGGCAACATGTCAGGCTGGTGAATGAGGACTTGGCTACATTCAGGGTCCAGGTGTGTCCAAAAGCTTCAGAGACCGTTCTCAATGCTTCTTCTTATGTACTGGAAGCAGACCACATCCCTAAAGCAGTTACTCACCTGGTCCAGTAGATTCCACCATGGAATTCTCATTGTGGGGAATAACTACATGCAGCAGCCAGCTACTCAAAACCAGTCCTAGCCATGTTGGCACACAGCTTAACTACCACTGATGGTGATAATGGTGTTGTAATTTGTATCTGTCTTGGGAGTTTCCCTGGGAATTTAAAGTTTTCCCTTGAGTAGATTCCAAAAAACCAAACTCATTGCTATCGAGTTGATTCTGACTCATAGTGACCCCTCCTTGGCTTTTCGAGGCAGTATCTCTACGGAAGTAGATTTCCCAGTCTTCCTTCTGAGGAGTCAAAAACTTAGGCACTATGACACCAGAGCTCCCTGAGTAGATTCAGAGAACCCAAAAAAATCTGCCAGGATGTGTCATTACTGACATGAGCTTTAGTTAGAATAGGAGAAAAGAGAATCAACAGAGACAGAGAAAGAGAGAGAGAGAGAGAGAGAGAGAGAGGATTTACAAGGCAATAGATGAAAGGAAAGTAGGCACAAGCTTATAAAACATTGCTAGCAATTCAATTCAGTAGGCAGTGGAGCTGGAATAGATCCAAGGTGTCTACTAAATTCACCCATTTCTCAGGAGAATATTAATATCTGAGTCTGAGGAGTTGGGGACCGTGTCTATGTGACTGGGACTGGAAGTCTACATAACTGGTTTCAGACTCAGTGGCACCTTGTCACTTGGGAGGGCATCCTGGGCAGCACTTTTGGAACTCCCCATGTTTGCTCTGATAAAAACACTGCTGGTTAGGACATTTAATTGCCTGGGGCTAGCCTAAGTATGGGTTAATACCTGCCAGGGTGGAGGTGATCCCCCCATGACAGGGAGGCAGAGGGGAGAAGGCTTGCATTTTCTTACAAGCATGGCTAAAGGAGATGGGATCTGAGACCATTTTTGGGGTGTTGCAGTCACTGAACATACAGTATCTTTCTCTAGTTTTTACCCCTGAATCTCTCAAGAAAGGTAGATTCAGGAGTAGGAACAGCCTCAACTCTCTTGCATTGTATAAAGCAGAGTTCAGTAAACCTTTTCTATAAAGAGCCAGATAGAAAATATTTTAGGCTTTTGGCCCATATAGTTTCTGTCTCAACTATACAATTCTGCAGTTGAAGTGCAAAATCAACCATAGACAATAGATAAATAGATGCAGCTGTCTTCCAATATTTTATTTTCAAAAATACCATTGAGTTGATTTCAACTCCTGGTGACCCCCATCAGGTTTCTAAGACTGTAAATCTTTACAGAAGTATCATGTCTCATCTTCTTCCTGTGAAGCAGTTGTTGGGTTCAAACTGCCAACATTTTGATTAGCAGTCCAATGCCTTAACCACAGCACTACCAGCTCTCCTTTTTCAAAAATAAAAACCCACTGCCATTTAGTCCATTCTGATTCATAGTGACCCCCATCGAGTTTCCAAAAATGTAAATCTTCTTCCCACAGCACAGCTGGTGGGTTTGAACTGCTAACCTTCTGGTTAATAGCCAAAATAAGGGACAGGTAATTATGACTTATGGGGTATAGTTTGCTGACTCCTGCTATACAGGAATCTCCCGCTAACTGTGGTCCTACTATCTCCTTTCTCTTTTAGAACAAGTAGTTTCCACTTATTCTTTAGAATCATCTTATTAGTTATAAATGTTTTCTTCAAAGTCATAAATTATGGTTATAAAGTTCTCCCAGGCATTGGTGTAATGCTTAACCTGTCTATAGCATTTGGCATCAAGTTGTGACATACAGTGGAAAGATAATTAGGTTTGGAGCCAGAATACCTGAATCTGAGTTCTACTTTTGTCATTAAAAGGAGTTGTGGTGGTGTAGTAGTTAAGGCATTCATTACTAACCAAAATATTAGTGGTTTGAACTCACCAGCTTCAGAAGAAAGATAGGTCAGTCTACTTCTGTAAAGATTTACAGCCTTGGAAACCCAATGGGAGTTGCTATGAGTTGGAATCAACTCAGTGGCAGTGAGTTTGGTTTTATTTTTGAGTTTCTGTTATTGAGGAGCTCTGTGACTTTGGAAAGTTACTTCACTTCTTGTGGTAAACATCTTCTCTTTCACATATTCCTTCCACATTTCACCTTACCTTATGCTCGGGGGGGGGGGGGTGTCTACCTGGGTTAAGTACATTAATGAGTTTCCTTGCCTTCTGACTTCAAATTGTATCTGCCCAATGGGGAGAAGCAACAAGAGATAAAAGTAAGGTGAGTGCAGTGGACCGTGGTCCTGCAGGATCACCATTGGCTGTGTAATACCTTGCTAGAGAGTCATTGCTGTAAAGACAGTTATCTTTTTATAACATTCTCTTTCCTTAGGTTCCAATAACCACTAAGTCCTAGGGATATGCTCTGTCCTTTGTGCTTTCCCTTGCCTGCCCACTCCTTTTAAGTATCTCTTTACTAAACTCTCATCGAATTATCCATTTTGAGTATGTCATCTCTTTCTGATCAGTCCCAGAATGGTACATTTCATGTCTCAATTCTTCCTCTGTAAAACTGTATCAATATATGCAATCTGTCATTCAGAGTGTTGTTTTTTCTTCTAATAGTTTATTAAGTTATTCCTTTTGATGGTATCCCACATGAACCTTAGGCTTTCTTCATTTTGTTTTGATCTTTTTATCTGATTGATTCATTTCCAAAGAAATATTCAGGTATTTGTATTCAATCTCATTAATTCTGTCCTCCATTGCATCAATTCTACTCCTTTGCCCTTCCAATGTGTTATCTATTTCTGACGATTTAGTCTTAATCTTTTGGATTTCTATCTGTAGATTTAGAATCATTTCTAGTTTTTCATTTATTTTGTCATTTTGTTCTTGCATTTTCTTCCAAAAAATCTAGGGATTTGTCTATGTTTTCCTTGGTCTGTCTCTCAATCCTTTGAAGATACCTAAAGATAATTCTTTTGAATTCCTTATCAGAGAGTTCCAATGCTGCTTCTTCTCAGGGATGTGTTCTGGGTCTGTATCCTGCTCCCTTGTTTCTACCACTTTA
>NW_006921741.1:8247168-8253615 GCF_000298275.1 Orycteropus afer afer | reverse complement strand
ATGGGAAAAATGCAAAAAGAAAAACAAGGAACAGGATTAACCATGAGAAAGGAAAAAAAAAATTGCAACTAGGAAAAGGGAAAAGAAAAAAAACTGAAAACTAGAACCTGGAGAGGGAAGAATAAAGAATGATAATAAAAAGGACAAAAGTATTAATAATAATAGTAGTAGTTTTAAAACAGACAAAAACAAACAAACTAAAAAACAGAAAACAGAAAAAAAAAAAAATGGAGGCAGGACAGGGCCTGTCCTATACTTCACTTTCTGCCTGAAGTCTAGCCCTAGACTACTTCATACTTCACTTTCTGCCTGAAGTCTAGTCCTAGATTCCCAATGCAATATTACCTTTACATTTCCTTAGCTCCAACCAGAAGGAAACATCTCCTCCCAATTTTCATATTACTGTTAACTAAACGATTCTGTTATCTGAGCTCCAGAACTTGCATTAAATTTTGTGAAGGAGTCCCCAAAATCTAGATATTTAGCATAAGGAGAAGCTTCTTCCCAGGCCAGCCTGGTTGTTTGTTGTCTATTGCTCATTCTGAGCTGATTCTCAAAATTCAGCTAGCCAGAATGCTTCAGGAAGCCTGCAGGTTCTCTTCCTTTCCTCTCACAGAATATTCCCAAGAAGAATACGTACTCAGGTTGGCCCCAAGATAACCACAGATTACCAAGATGTTAACTGACCCAAACTTTATGATTAAGCGATTACATAATTGTCTTGTGACCATTAAAGCATTATTCTGTAACTGTCAACCAATCAGAATATATCTTTGTAAGTTTCTAAATTTTCAGTACTTAAACCCTATGAAAATTTACTTTTGCTATAGCACTTTGGTGAACACCGGCCAGAAGTGTTGCCTGATCCAGATCACTCTAATCTTTCAATAAAGCTCAATGCTTTGAATAACCAAACTATGGTACACACACATAATACAATACTATAAAATACTAAAAAATAATGCAGAATCTGTGAAACACCTCACAAAGTGGATGAACTTGGAGGACATTATGCTGGGTGAAGTAAGTCAATCACAGAAGAACAAATATTGTATTAGTCCACAACTATAAAAAGCCAAGAAAAAGTTTATATATGGAAGGAACTTTCTTTGTTGGTTACTAGGAATGAGAGGGGAGAGGAGGGAAAATTACTAGAAAGGTAAGAAAAAAGTATTGATTTGGGAGAAGGAAAGGAAATATACTAAGAATGAGTGACCTACACAATAACACTAAGTTAAAGGTAGACACACAGAGGTGCACAAAGGGTACAGACAACAAAGAAAACATACACAAAACTGCATTATCAGTAATAACAAACATTACTCTATGGGTAGCTACATAGGTAGACAGGCTAAATGTTCATGTATGTCTATGCAAAAGTGCATATACCCATGACAATATATGTGTGGCAGACAGTATTTCTACATATGTACTTGTGTGTTCTGTAAGGATGTCCATATATATAATATAGCTAATGGGACAAAATTATGATAACTTATTAATCCTAGCAAAACATCCTGAGGGAGTGAGTTACTGAGGCCACAGGCTTGGGACCATGGTCAAGAGAGACATCAAACTCAATTGGTATAATATTCTACACAAAAACATTGGTCTATATCTAACTTTGGTGAGTAGTGACTAAGGTCTTAAAAACTTGCTAGCAGCCATCTAAGATGCAAAAATTGGTCCTTCCTTGACTACAGCAAAGAAGAATGAAGAAAACCAAAGACACATGGAAACAATTTGTCCAAGGTACTAGTGGACCATGAGAAACTCAGCCTACATGACCCTGAGACCAGAAGAACTAGATGGTGCCTGTCTACCACTGTCAACCATTTGGAAAGGGATCAAAGCAGGAGATCCTGTTAAAGTGGGAGAAAAAATGTAGAACAAAACTCAAAATTATTTTAAAAAAGACTGCGTTTACTGGTCTCAGAGAAACTGGTGAAATCCCCAAGACAATGGCCCCTAGTGATCCCCCCAGGCCTAGAATTGAACTCACTCCTGTGGCTTCCAATCAAACAATAGACAGATGTATAAGGTGAACATTTATACCTGGTAGGTACGTTTCTCAGAATAATGAACCATGGGAGACCAGAAGGTCAGTATTTGCACAGGGAAACAGCTCAGAGGGCAGGGATGCAAAGGAAAGAAGGACACAGGGAAAAGGTAAAAAAAAAGAGGAAGTGGGAAGAGAGCTGTTATATTATGGGGATTGTAGTCATTGTCATGAAACAAAATGTGTATGAACTGTAGTATGGGAAATAAATTTGCTCTGTAAACTTTCACCCAAATAACACTTAAAATAAAAACACACAACTCATAGTTTTAACAGAGACTCCAGTTTGCTCTTTGACAACTTGATTACTACACATACCATTTCTCCCTACACATATGTTGCCAGATAATTCTCTACACCTTCCTCTGCAATTGTCATTCATCTATTCAATATTCTTATTCAGTATTCACTAGTTGAATATTTATTAAACAATTATTATTAGTCAAGCACAATTATAGGAGCTGGGGATATAGTAGTAGATAAATAAGACAAAACCTCACCCTTGAAATTTATATTCTAATGAGAATAGAAAAGAAACACTTTACCATACCTTATTGAATATGTAATTGAATCTAAGATGAAATCTTCATTTGCTAATGTGGCATAACTCAAAATGAGAAGAAACAACTGCAAATATCCATTAATAATTGGAATATGGAATGTATGAAGTATGAATCTAGGCAAGTAGGAAGTTGTCAAAAATGAAATGGAACACATAAATATCAATATCCTTGACATTAGTGAGCTGAAATGGACTGGAATTGACCATTTTGAATAGGACAATCATATGGCTTACTATGATGGGAATATATGGCTTTGGTGATAGAATTGACGTTGGAGATCACATGATAGAATTTTGGAAGATCAATGACTTATTCATTGCAAATACCTTTTTTCAACAACATAATTGGTGGTTATACATGTGGACCTCAGCAGATGGAATACACAGGAATCAAATTGACCGACCACATCTGTGGAAAGACGTGATGGAAAGCTCAATATCTTCAGCAAAAACAAGGGCAGGAGCTAATTGTGGAACAGACCATGCAAGGTCAAGTTGAAACTGAAGAAAATTAAAATAAATCCATGAGAGCCAAAATATGACCTTGATTATATTACACCTGAATTTAGATACCCACTTGAAGAGTAGATTTGACGCATTCAACATCAATGACTGAAAACCAGACGAATTGTGGGATGACATCAAGAACTTCGTATATATCAAGAAACCAAAAGGTCATTCAAAAGACAGCAAGGGGAGAAAAGACCAAATAGATGTCAGAAGAGACTCTGAAACTTGCTCTTGAACAGAGAATAGCTAAAGCAAATGGAAGAAATGACAAGATAAAAGAGATGAACAGAAGATTTCAGGAATAGCTCATGAAGACAAAGTCAATTATAATAATGAAATGTTCACGGACCTGGAGTTAGAAAACCAAAAGGGAAGAACATGGTTGGCATATCCCAAACTGAAAGAACTGAAGAAAAAAATCAAGCCTCAAGGTACAATATTGAAAGATTCTATGGGCAAAATATTGAATGATATAGGAAACATCAGAAGATGGAAGGAATACACAGTCACTGTGCAAAAAAGAATCAGTTGATGTTCATCTATTTCAGGAGGTAGCACACGATCCAGAACGAATGGTACTGAAGGAAGAAGTTGAAGCTGCACTGAAGGAATTGGTGAAGACAAGACCCCAGAAACTGACAGAATACCCATTGAAAAGTTTTAACAAACGGATGCTTCACTGGAGGCACTTGCTGCTCTATGCCAAGTAATTTGTATGACAGCCACCTGCCCAACTGAGTGGAAGAGATCCATATCTGTACCCATTCCAAAGAAAGGTGATCTAACAGATTGTGGAAATTATCAAACAATATCATTAATATCACACATGAGTAAAACATTGCTGAAGATAATTCAAAAACGGTTGCAGCAGTATGTTGACAAGGAACTTCCAGAAATGCTGTTGGATTCAGAAGAGGACATGGAATAAGAAAAATCATTGATGATGTCAGGTGGATCTTGGCTGAAAGCAAAGAATACCAGAAAGGTGTTTATTTGTGTTTTATTGACTAGGCAAAAGCATTTGACTGTGTGCATCATAACAAGGGCAGAGGCTGACTGTGGAACTGACCATCAATTGCTCATATGTAAGTTAAAGGTGAAGCTGAAAAGATTAAAACAAGTCCACAAGAGCAAAATAACACCTTGAGTGAATCATGCCTGAATTTAAAGATCATATGAAGAACAAATTTGAAGCTTTGAACACCAATGAGCAAAGACCAGATGAGTTGTTGTGGGAAGATTCTAAGGACAGTATAGATGAAGAAAAAGGAAGTCACTGAAAAGGCTGGAAAGAAAGAAAAGACCAAAATGCATGTCAGAAGAAATGCTGAAACTTGCTCTTGAAAGGAATAGCTAAAGCAAATAGAAGAAATGACGAAGAAAAAGATCTGAACAGAACATTTCAAAGGACAGCTCAATAAGACAAAATAAAGTATCATAATGAAATGTGCAAGGACCTGGAGTTAGAAAATCAAAAGGGAAGAACACGACTGGCATTTCTGAAGCTGAAAGAAGAACTGAAGAAAAGTTCAAGCCTTGAGTTGCAATACTGAAGAATTCTATGGGTAAAATACTGAATGATGGAAGGAATGTCAAAAGAAGATGGAAAGAATACACCCAATCACTGTACAAAAAGAACTGGTCGATGTTCAACTATTTCAGGAGCTAATATATGGTCAAGAGCCAATGGTATAGAATGAAGAAGTCCAAGCTGCTCTGAAGACATTGGAGAAAACCAATACTCTGGGAATTGACAGATATCAATTAAGATGTTTCCACAAATAGATATAACATTGGAAGTGCTCACTTGTGTATGTCAACAAATGTGTAAGACAGCTACATGGCCAACTGATTGGAAGAGATTAATAAAGATTCCCATTGCAAAAAAAGGTGATCCAACAGAATGCAGAAATTATTGAACAATATCATTATCACACACAAGGAAATTTTTTGCTGAAAATAATTTAAAAATGGTTGCAGCAGTACTTAGATAGGGAACTGCCAGATATTCAAGCTGGCTTCAGAAGAGGTTATAGAATGAGGAATATCATTGCTGATGTCAGATGAATCTTAGCTGAAAGCAAAGAATTCCAGAAAGATGTTTACTTATGTTTTATTGACTATGTAAAGTTATTTGACTGTATGGATCATAACAAATTATGGATAACTTTGTGAAAATGGGAGTTCCAGAACAATTAACTGAGCTCATAAGGAAACTGTACATAGAAAAAAAGGCAATTCTTCTAACAGAACAAGGGGATACTGCATGATTTAAAATAAAAAAAAAAGGTATGCATCAGAGTTGCATCTTTTCACCATATTTATTCAGTCTATATGCTGGGTAAATATCCAAGAAGCTGAACTACATGAAGAAGAATGCAGCCTCAGGATTGGAGGAATACTCATTAACAACCTGAAATATGCAGATGACATAACTTGCTTGCTGAAACTGAAGAAGACTTGAAGCACTTACTGATGAAGATAAAGCCTTCAGTATGGATTACACCTCAACATAAAGAAAACAAAAATCCTCACAACTGGATTCATGTTATAACATGAATAAGTGATATCATGATAAATGTAGAAAATATTGAAGTTTTTGAGGATTTCATTTTATGCCCATGGGAGTAACAGTTAAGAAATCAAATAATGTATTGCGTGGGACAAATCTGCTACAAAAGACTTCTTTAAAGTGTTAAAGAGCAAACATGTCACATTGAAGACCAAGGTGCTCCTGACTCAAGCCATGGTATTTTTCAATCTTCCCTATTTGTGTGAATATTGGACAATGAATAAGGAAAACAAAAGAAGAATTGATGACTTTAAATTATAATGTTGGTGAAGATTATTGAGTATACCATGGGCTACCGGAAGAACAAATGTGTCTTGGAAGAAGTACAGCTAGGATGTTCCTTAGAAGTGAGGATGACAGACTTTGCCTTTTATACTTTGGTCATGTCATCAGGAGGGACCTGTCACTGGAGAAGAATATCATGCTTGGTAAAGTAGAGGGTCAATGAAAAAGAGGAAGACTTCATGAGATGGATTACACAATGGCTGCAACATTGGGTACAAGCAGAGTAACAATTGTGAGGATGGCTCAGGACAGGGTAATGTTTCATTCAATTGTACATAGGGTTGTTGTGAGTCAGAACTGACTCGACAGCACCTAACAACAACAACAACAAAAAGATGCCAGTTATAACATTATTTTATGTATCACCAAAAAAGAAAAAAAATCTACCAATCAAAATAAGACACACTATCAATTTAAGATGCATTCTGATTTCAAAGTTGTTGAGATATGATAAAAAAA
>NW_006921741.1:8244501-8246753 GCF_000298275.1 Orycteropus afer afer | reverse complement strand
TTTCTTCACAGTCCTTGCTATGCTTGAGCTGTTGGTTGCAGCCACTGTGTCGATCCATCTTGAGGGTCTTCCCCTTTTTCTCTTACTCTCCACTTTGTTGCTGTTGTTAGGTGCAGTTGAGTCATCTCCAACTCATAGCAACCTTATGTACAACAGAATGAAACACTGCCTGGTCCTGTGCCAGCTTCACGATCCTGGCTATACCTGAGCCCAATATCCTTGCTATTCCAGCCATTGTGTCAATCCATCTAATTGAGGGCCTTCTTCTTTTTCTTTGATCCTCCACTTTACCAAGCATAACATCCTTCTCCAGAGAATGGTCCCTTCTGACAACATGACCAAAGTAGGTGAGATGAAGTCTAGCCATTCTTGGTTCCAAGGAGCATTCCAGCTGCACTTCTTCCAGGACAGATTTGCCAGTTCTTTTAGCAATCCATGGTACTTTCAGCATTCTTCACCAACACCACAATTCAAAACCATTAACTCTTCTTTGGTCTTCCTTCTTCATTGTCCAGCTCTCTCGTGCATATGAGACAACTGAGAATACCATGGCTTGGGTTAGGCACATCTTAGTCTTCAAGGAGACATCTTTGCTCTTCAGCACTTGAAAGAGATCTTTGGCAGATTTGCTGAGTGCAATATGTTGCCTGATGTCTTAACTGCTGCTTCCATTGGTGTTGATCCCTCCACTTTACTAAGCATGATATCCTTCTCTAGGGACAACATGACCAAATACATGTGACAAAGTCTGACCATTCTCAATTTTAATGAGGATACCATTAGAATAGATATGTTTGATCTTCTGGTATTCCATGGTATTTTCAATATTCTTTGCCAACACCACAATTCAAAGGCATTAATTCTTTGATGTTCCTTATTCATTGTCCAGTTTTCACATGCATATGAGGTGATTGAAAATACCATGGCTTGGATTAGGTGCACTTTAGTCTTCAAAGTGACATCTTTGTTTTCCAACAGTTTTTAAATCCTTAAAAACTTCAATATTTTCAATATTTAAAGAGGTCTTTTGCAGCAGATTTTCCCAATGCAATATCACATCTGATTTCTTTACTGCTGCTTCCATGGGCGTTGATTGTGGATCTGAGTAAAATGAAATCTCTGACAACTTTAATCTTTTCTCCACTTATCGTGATGCTGCTTATTGGTCCAGTTGTGAGGAATGTTTTTTCTTGTTGTTGTTGAGGTGTAACACATATTGAAGACTGTAATCTTTGATAACCATCAGTAAGTCCTTTAACTCTTCTTTACTTTCAGCAAGCAAGTTTTGTCATCTGCAAATCAAAGGTTATTAATGAGGTTTCCTCCAATCCTGATGCCACATTCTTCTTCATATAGTCCTACTTCTCATATTATTTGCTCAGCATACAGATTGACTAAGTTTGGTGAAATGATACAACCCTGATGGACTTCCTTCATGGTTTTAAACCATGCAGTATCCCCTTGTTCTGTGTGACTGACAGCTTCTTGATTTATGTACACTTTCCTCATGAGGATACTAAGTGTCCTAAAATTTCTGTCCTTCATAATATTATCCATAATTTGTTATAATACACACAGTCAAATGCCTTTGCATGGTCAGTAGAACACAGGTAAACATCTTTCTGGTACTCTATGCTTTCAGTTCCACTGGAACCTGTTCACCATGGAGTATTTGAAATACCAGTGGCATAGCTTCCAGCCTTACAGCAACATGCAAGCTAACACTCTAAGTATATAATAATATATATGTGTGTGTATATATATATATATATATATATATATACACATACATATATATATATATATAGAAATGTTAAGAATATGAGTAGGAAAATCAATTCTGTAAAAGGACAAAGCTGGAGGACATATACTATGTTATTTCTCTATATATTATGACCCTATGACACTCAAGATATGCTATTACTTGCAAAAGAATATATAACACTATGGAACAGAACTCAGATCAGTGCTTTCCAGGATCTCACGGATTTGGGAAACTTTATTACAAAGGGGCTCAAAGAAATATCAAACAGTTTGATATATTGATATTGGTGATAATTAACAACTTTATGCATTTATCAAAGCTCACAGACCTGTACAACAAAGTGATACAATTTTAATGCACATGAAATATAATAAAATTATTTTAAAATCATTTTAAATTATTGTGTTACATATTATACTAAAGTAATTCTAAAAGGTATTGAAGATATATATGTAAAATGATAAATATTATAAGTATTGGTGTATTG
>NW_006921741.1:8233636-8241626 GCF_000298275.1 Orycteropus afer afer | reverse complement strand
GGAGCCCAGTTGGCACAGTAGTTAAAGCACTCAGTTGGTACCACAAGGTTATTGGTTCAAAACTCATCAGGTGCTCCATGAGAAAATGATGTGGCAGTCTGCTTCCATACAGATTTAGAGCCTTAGAATCCCTAGGGGGTAGTTCTACTCTGTCCTATAGGTTTGTCTAAGTTGGAATTGACTCAATGGCACTGGATTTGTTTTTGTTTGTTTGTTTGTTTGTTTTTTGGGTTCTTGAATTTCTTTTTCCAGTCTCAGTCTTAGGTAACCCCTGTGAGCTTGGGCCTCAAGGGAGACTTTTTCTCAGCATTCCTGCCCTTTCGACTTGACAGCCAAATACTCCTTTTAATTTATGGCATTTGTTAGGTGACAGAGCTTTCCCTGCTGCTCCTCTGATGTCTGATCCTTCTATATCTTAGATCCACCAAAATTAAAATGGGAAAAAAAAAAAAAACTATTATGAATATTAAATGAGATAATTAGTCAAAAGAACCAAGGTTAGTGCTTTGCCATTTTCACTCTCAATTAAAATTATTTTTCTTTCCCTTTATATATATTTTAATATAGGAGTCATGGTGATCTATTAGAACAAGTGTAGCTATAGCATGAGACAGAGACTTGAATCCAAGCTCTGTTACTTAGCGGTACTATGATATTAGGAAGCAACTTAACTTCTCTGGGTCTGTATTTTTTTCATTTGTTAACTGAGTGGTAATAATATCTATCTCAGAATGTGGTGAAAATTAAATTACATAAAACAAGGCATAGTGCTGGCATCTAGAATGCATTAAATTAATGTAAAATAATTTCCTGCTTTTACACATTTCTTCTGATCTTTCTCTTTCCTATTTTTCAATTTTTTAGATACAACTTATCCTTTGTCAATTTAGACTTTTCCTAATATTCTTCTCTAGTGTCTGCTGCACATTGGTCATCAATAACCATATTACTGATTTAATAAGTACTTTATTTATTGAATATTTGCTAGATACCAAGCAAGCACTATACATATATCATTTTATTTTAAGTTTACTAATTTCTAAAGAGAAAACTACTGTATAATAAAAGAAATCAGTACAGTAGTTAGTTGCCTTTGGTAGACACTGATTTATTGAAAAGGAGTGTGATGGAAATTTCTGAGGTAATGAAAATGTGATTATACATTGATAGGGGATTATAAGCATTTCAAAATACTCATAAACTGTACACTTAAGGTATGAGCATTTAACTGCAGGTAAAAATTTACTTCAATAAGTAACTGAAAGAAAAAAAAATTCCTAAAAATATCCCATAGAGCAGAATTTTTTATGTCTATTTTTCAGATGATAAAATTAAAAACTAGAAATTTCAGATAATTTACTCAAGTGCTCGCTTACAGATAGAGGCCATACCAGAGTCAAATCCAGATATATTTAAGCATACAGTTCATTTTCTTAAATATTAGAATTCACTGACTCTAGTGAGATTGGTGTATCCAGATCTGTGCTTTAAAATTCAAAATGTGTTACATCATCATTATTAACTGTATCACACAACTTGAGGTACAGAGACATGTTTTGAAATTCCCCAACCTATCAAGTACAAAGATAGTCTCAAGTATATTCATTTTTTCTGGGGATGAGATCCAGGATACATCCAGTGGAATAATTTTCTCTCCCTCATCAGCATGAATTTCCAAGAACTTTGGAAGCTTTGGGAAGTAATGATTTGGCTGCAATAAGTAGGTCCTTGGGTTAGAAAACTGCTAGGGATGTCTACTGTGCAGTGAACCAGCAAGGAGTCAAGTATATCTCTCAGACAGGATTTCAGCAATCAAGTAAACCTGTTATCCCCCCTTTGTTACAAACTACATATCTAAATTTCCAAATCAAACATGTCAGCAAAGGCCCTTTGCTACTTTGTTGATTGTCCAATAAAGCAGGCTGCAGTGCCTTTACAGGGCTGGGTCACTTCAGGGTTATTTCTGTCTTAAATGAGGCAGGACCTTCTAAATTTACATTAACCTTGACTGATATGCCTTCTCCTAACTTCCTATCAAAACTCTCACAAAGATTTGATTTGCTCACTACATTTCAAAGTGAATCTGAAATGTAAATTTAAGAAAGAATATTTGACCAAATCAGGGGGACATGTTCCCCATGTCATGATGAACATAAACTGAGAAATGATTTTTCGCATTGTAATGTATGCATTTCACCCTCAGAAATTCAATATCAGTGCTAAGCACTTAATATACTTATTTAATCATCACAGAAGTTCTATGAGGACTTCACTATTAGTAAACTCATGCACAGACTAATCAACCATATTAGCTGGGTAACTTGAGTTTTCCAAGGACCCACATCACAAAATTTTGAGTGGGAGAACCACTTCTTTAGACATCTTCCATTCCCCCCATGAGCAAATATTCTATCCGTTCCCCTAAAGAAATTAGGAATGTATGTTGAACTACTCTACTATCTATACTTGATTCTAGGGCTACCTTGACCAGACCTTCAGGTCAACTACTTTTGGAATTAGAATGAGAATCATTTTTTCCTATCCCTATCAGCACTCCCCTCATCCCTAGATAGCCTTTCAAAGCACAGAGTTCCCAGAATATTGCAGATTGAGGAGAGGGCCAACTGGCAGCTTGATGTCTAGAGCTGCTTATTCATTGAAGTAAGTACATCTAAATATGGATCTAAGTCAAGAAAGATGTTAGCAATTGTACATGCCAGAACATGTAATCTATCTTGTAATACACAGAACAGAAAATTATAAATAAAATTTTAGTTTCTATTTAAATCACATAACCCATCAGTATTGGTTAGAGGAAAGCCAATATTTGTAAAGCAAGCCATATCTGATCCATCACACATGAAGATGGAGAATAACTGCATAATTTGCCATTTTTATATTGGTGTAAATGCGGTAAGCCTGTAAATGCTAGCCTTCGCAGATCTCTGCCCATGCAATGATACTGAGGAGAAGGGAAATTTTAAAAAGGATAGGAAGCATGGGTCCCAGGAACAGATACTATAACATAAGGCAAGAAATCATGGCTGACACCTCAGTAAATCTCTGAAAATTATTATCTATAAGAAGGTATCAATACCGGATTGTAAACAGTACGTGGGCAAAAACACCTATCTGTTCCCTGTGAAATTCTGAACACCAAGACCAGGTTCTCCAAATAGCAAGTACTCAAAAGCTGCTTGATGAATGTCTATTGAATAAAAAGAACTTGAGAAAAAGGAAAAGAGTGTGATCAAAGAATTCCCCAACCTATCAAATACAAAGATAGTCTCAAGTATACTGTAACTCAGATTATGCACCATTCCTCTATAATTCCTGGGAAAGACATTCGAAGATGTTTGCTTCTATCCAAAAAAAAGTACATCTAGGGTAATTAATGCTAGCTGCTTTAACAAGCAAACCCAATATCTCAGGGGCTTACCAGCAGAAGCTGTATTTCTCATATGTGTTATATTCTGATGTGGATAGAAGTTCTTCTAGGCAGCTTTCTTCCAAGGGGCAACTTAGGAATCCAGACTCCTTCTATCTCAGAGTTTTATACTTTGCTTCCAGTAACATAATGAGAGAGGAAAGAGGCAGAGAGAGAGGGAGAGAGAGATCCATAACATATACAAGATCACATGGACCGCAACAGAGCTAGTTAGTCCTGGAAGTGGCATCCATTACTTTCTACCACAAGTCATTATCCAGAAGCCAGTCATATGGTTACAACCTAACTAGAAGGGAGACTGAGAATCCTGGCAATGGAACTGTAAGAATTTTGCAAGTCCCTGCTATAAACTGCCCTGTTGAGTACCCAATATGTATTACATTCTTTCTCTCATACATATAAAACACTCACTATATCCATCAGGGGATAATCTAAGTCCCATCTAGTCAGTACACTGCATTCATCTCAAAGTTTAGAATCTCCATTGATATACAGTTTCCTCTGTGAGTCCCTGATGTGATTCCTGATAGTTATCTGGCTCCTTACATAGCCATTTAAAATGATGGAACATTTCAGTGTAACTGAAATAAACAATATCATTTCAAAATGGGGAAAAGGACAAGCGGTCATATTGCACTGGGCAAATCTGCAAAATACTCTTTAGAGTGTTGAAGATCAAAGATGTTACTTTGAAGACTAAGGTGTGCCTAACCCAAGCTGTGATATTTTCAATTGCCTCCTATGCATGTCAAAGCTGGACAATAAATAAGGCAGAATGAAGAAGTTGATATTTCTGAATTGTGGTGTTGGCAAACAATACTGAAAATACCATGGACTTCCAGAAGAATGAACAGGTATGTCCTGAAAGAGGTGCAGCCAGAATGCCCCTTGGAAGCGAGAATGGCCAGCCTTCATCTCATTTATTTGGTCATGTTGTCAGAAGGGACCAGTCCCTAGAGAAGGATATCATGCTTGGTAAAGTGGAGGGTCAGCAAAAATAGGGAAGATCCTCAACAACACAGATTGACACAGTGGTTACAGCAATGAACTCAAGTATAGCGAGGACTGTTGGGATGATTCACAACTGGGCAGTGTTTCGTTCTGTTGCACATAGGGTCACTATGAATAAGAGCCAACTTGGTGGCACCTAACAACAACAATGGCATTTCAAAAGGGACACAGAAGTCATTGATCCATAGTAATTATGAAATCTCACTGGGAGAAGTGAGATTGAGAAGACCTCCTGCTTAGGTATAGGGAAGAAGCTTGATGAGGCCCTGGCTCTTCTCTCTGACAGGGGTTCTCTGTTTCCCTTGTCCACTGTTTTCTGTCCCCACTGAAAGAGAAATTGCTTTTTGTGTATTTTTCTACTTCATCATATCTCAAATGGGTGGAGTGAGCTCTCCTTGAAGGCTACAGAAACTTTAACATCTGATTTTTATTTGTGGACATTTGGGAAACTAAGGATATTTCAAAGCTTGAAGAATAGTTCTTTCTTTCTTTCTTTTTTTTTTTAGTGTGGGAGTAGAAAGGAAAGGATGGTTTCTGTGACAATACAATAATATAATTACCTCACAACTTAGTAGGTTCTGATATATTAACTTGTAAGCTCTTCCATCTGCTTCTAACCACAGTCAAACTTCCATTATTGATATAGTTCTAAATCTGCTTTACTATTTTTCTTTCTTGTTACGCCCTTATAGTCCATGACTTTGTCTTCACACAACTGGGGAAATTTTAAGGCAAGGCATAAGTATTTAGATATTTTATTCAACTAAGACAATCTATTGGAATTATTTTGCTCTAAGTCGTAAAAATTTTTAGGGATAATTCTAATATATTAATAAGTACAGCACAGAATAAACCACCATGATTCCATCAAGCAGGTTCAATAATTCTCACACACAGCAATCTTATTTCACTTATACTTGTGCCCACTGTCCCCCAACCTACACACTAGTGTTTCAAAATAAAGCCTTAATAGATCATTTTTTCCATAAATATTTCAGTGTGTATCACTAAAAGAAAATGACTCTTTAAAAAACTCCAATATTGTAATATCATCAGATATATAATGCATTTCCATTTTGTTTGTTTGATTCAGGACCCAAATTAAATCCATTTATTTTAATTGATTTCATGTCTTTTGAGACTCTCCTTCTCACATTTATCAGTCCCTCCTTACAACTTGATTGGTGAAGAAATAGGTAATTGCTTCTGTAGAGGTTTTTTTTTTTTTTTTTTTTTTTTTTAATCATTTGGATTTTGCTATTTGCAATCCTGTGGTTAAACTCAGTGATGTTTAATATGTTTCTGTGTCTCCTATATTTCTGTAGATCAGGAATTTGATAGAGAAACTCGATTAGATTGCAGTTCTCTTTGATTTGAATCATGCAGTTCTTCATGATTTGTTAATCATGCCCTAGGGTGATCCCCAATAACTCCTGTATCTTAGTGTTCATGTCTTTATGTAACTTCTTCCCATTGAGTGTGTGCAGGACTTGCAATTTTCTTTTAACCAACAGAATATAGCAAAAGTGATGGGGTGGCACTCTTGTGATTAGGTTACATTATGTACAACTCTGTCATAGAAGACAGGAATGAGAAATTCTCCTTTGTACCTTGATGAAGTAAGCATGTGAGGAAGTGCAAGTAGTGAGGAATTTCCAGAGCCTCCAGAAACTGCAGGAGGTTTCTAGGTACTGCAGAAAGTTTCTAGGAAGTGCAGCAGGCCTCTAGATACTTGAAGAAGTTTGTAGGAACAGAGAGAAGCCTCTAGAAACTTCAGACCTCTAGGAATAGCAGGAAGCCTCTAGAAACAACTGGAGACCTCTATGAACAGCAGGAGGACTTTAAGAACAGAAAGAGTCTTCTATGAACTGCAGAAAACCTCTAGGAACTGGTTTCTAGGAACTGCTGGCAGTTTCTAGGACCTGAATGTAACCTCTAGGATCTTATGACATCTTTCACTCAACACCCAGCAAAAAGCTATTCCTTCATTCAGATAGCCACAAGAAAATTAATTCTGTCAGTAATTTAAATGAGCTTAGAAATACATTCTTCCCAGATCAAGCCTCCATGTGAAAATGTAGCCTGGCCAATACTTGCATCTCAACTTGTGAGACCATAAGCAGAGAATTTGACTGATCTGTGCCCTGACTCTGACCCATAAAAATTAAAAGATGATAAAATGTGTGCTGTTTTAAATTGCTAAATTTGTGATATCACATAGAAAATGTATACAAAATATTTCAAAGGTGATATTGTTTACTATCATCAAGACCACAAACTGTCTGGCGGTCTTTCTGTTATGTTCAGCAACAAAATCTGTTCTGAATAGTAAAGTGAAAGATGTTTTAATGAGTCTAAGGGAAACTGTTCAGGTTTTTTTTTCCCTCTATAAAAATATCACTGATATTAAGGAAAAAATAATAGAGGCGTATCATACTCAAAGCATTAGTTTTCAGTAGATGAGTTTTCAACAAATGACTAATATGATGATAGCTTCCTTCCAGATTACTCTCACTCCCCTCACCAGAGGAACCAACTGAGACATCAATGAATCACTAATAAATCGTTCAGCTTAAGCTTTCTACCCAAGAGACTCCATTAACAGTTCACTTCTCACTGGAATCCTAAACTTCTGTTATGAAAATAATGAAAACAACCTAATGAGACTGAGGGATTAAAAAAAAAAAAGTATTCAGGGTCTCTGGGGGCCTAAAAAGTGTGAGATGAGTGACTAACTAGATAAAAATACTAGACGTCAAGAGTCAACTTATATATCTATAATTTGTTATACAAGCGTTATGAATTTACAAAACATTTTCTGAACACCTTTTAGTATACCTCTATTTTCTTGAGTTTTATGTGATGCATTTAAAGCAACAGTTCCCAAAATGTGTCCACAAATCACTCTGGTGGTATAGTGGTTAAGGCATTTGGCTGCTAAACAAAAGGTCGAACTCACCAGCCATACCATGGAAGAAAGATGAAGCAGTCTGCTTCCGTAAAGATTTACAGCCTTGGAAACCAAATGGGGGTCTCTATGAGTCAGAATCAACTTCTGATGGCAGTGAATTTGGTTTATAGTCAAGAAAGTTTAGAAGATAGTCCAGTCTAGAGCTATCTTGTGAAAACTATCATTGTACATCAGTAAATAAAAGCTTTGATAAGTACTGCAATAAAGAAATCTGTTTAATGAGTATTCAACATTTTGACCAAAGTTTTTCCAACTTATTTAAACACAGGATTTTTTTCAGGCAACACATATTAAAATCTCATAGACATCTACTCTAAATATATTAAATACATAATATTTTGAATATATTGCATTACCCTAACATAGCTATCATTTCAGTTGCTCCACTCCACTCAAATTTAAATTTTTCAGACTTTTTATTTTCCCTTATAATTATATAATTTATTTTTGTTTTCTATCCCTTCATTGTTTGCAACATGAGTACAGAAACCACACTGTCTTTTTCATTATTGTGTCTTAGTACCTAAAACTGTGTGAAATATGTTGTTGTTGTTGTTGTT
>NW_006921741.1:8197971-8210473 GCF_000298275.1 Orycteropus afer afer | reverse complement strand
AAAAAAAAAAAAAGGACCAGGTTTGCTGGTCTGATAGAGCCTAGTGAAACCCCCTGAGACTATGGCCCCTGGCTGCCCTTCAGGTCTGGAATCAAACCCACTCTATGGCTTCCAGCCAAATGAAAGACAGACATATGAGCTGAACATTTACATTAGGTAGATACACTTCTTGGAGAGATCAATCATGGGAGAATAGGAGGGCTATGTATGCACAGGGAGATAACATGGGGGACAGGAGTGCATGGGAGGGAAGGACACAGAGAAGAGGTATCTATGGGAAAGAAGTGGAAAGAGAGCTGTTACACTGTGGGAAATTGCAGTCCATGTTATGAGACAAAGTATATGTGAACTGCTGTATGGAAAAGGAATTTGCTCTGTAAACTTTCACCCAAATCACAATTAAAGAAAAAAAATGTCATCTTAAAAGCTCACATAAAAGGCTTAAATGCAGAAACAAGTGGATTTTATCTCTCACATTAGCAGAGGTATTGAAGGAAACTTCTATTAAGAATGAATATAGATTACAGACCAGAGAACTCAAATTAAAGCAATTACTAGGAAAGTTGATAATATTTCCCTGTAAAATATGTACTAATAGCTAAAATTTATTAAATGCCTACCATGTCTCATGGACTGAGCTAAGCAAATAAGTAATCCCCACTTATTTTCTTGTTTTATGCTCACAACCACTTTATGATATAGATATTTTTGTATCCCCATTGTACAAATGTGAAAGTTGGAGATTAAAGAGATTAAGTGATTTGTCCAAAGTCAAAGAATTAATAGTAAGTAGTTAAGCCAGTGTGAGTCCACAGTCCACATTCTTAACCACTGTGCAGTACTGCTGCTATACTATTTAGAAGCAGGGCCTCAAACTCAGCGTTGCTCTATACATATCAAATTGGCTCCAAGAAATCAATGTTTATGGGAGAGTGTCTGAAAATTACATTGTCCATTTCTTCCTCTAGGTATTGTGATCTCTATCTCTAGATTATAAATGACCAGCAGGACTGTCCCTAGATTTTGTGGTTCTGCCCTTTTGGTTGTGTGCTGTATATACTTCAATGTTCTTGTAGGCCTTGTAATTAAATTAAATAGTGTCCTCTGTGTGAGGTCGCAGAGAAATATGTCTGGTTTTAATGCCAGGGATAACTGTGCTTCTCTAGTGCTTCTGGTTTGTTTTCTTCTTTCACACATTCAATCATGTAAATTCTCTCCTTTGTTTTGGCTGCCAAAAATACATGGCCACACACCTACAAATTTATAGGACCTTACATGCAGTAAGCATGTAAATACCTCTGGCTGAGCAAAGTTTTACCAAGAATTATTTTCTGTTTGAGAGGATGTTCCAAGGAATTTCCTAACCCCTTGTTGTTTTCCACTTTTTTTTCCCCAAAATGAAAAGGTCAATTGTGCAGCAGGTGGAGATGCAGAGCAGTTGAAAGTTTCCAAGTACTGAACTGAGGTTGATGCTGCCCAGACACAGATGACATATTCCCTACCCTCATGGAGCTCACATTTAATGGAGTAAAAAACAGATTAAAAATAAAGAGCTGCATTCAAGTAATGGTGGGAACTTAAAAGAGAACTCCTTACTCTGCCAAGATAAAGAAGTTTTTAATAGAGGAGTTGACAACAAGAATGGATCTTCAAGCATAAGAACACAACAGTTACTGAACACCATATGCTGGGCTTTCCAATTAGATTTGTTTATTGATTCCTCACGACAACTCCGTGTGATATCTAATCTTTCTATTTTCTTCCACTTTTTACATAGCTGATGAAACTGAGGCTCAGAGAAATCAAGCATTTTCTCAAGGTCACACAGCACTGACAATAAGATTTTAACCTTGGTCTATTTGTCTTCAGATCTGCTCTTTCCCTATTGGATATGTCCATTCAGTTCTAGTGAGGTACTAACATTATGATCATGACTGAATTTTAGTTTCCCTAACTCTTATTCACCTTCCCTCATCTATATTTTGAAGGCTAAAATTAATGTCCTTTCTGATTTGATCTGATATATATTTATGCACCATTAAAGAAGCACTATGCTGCTTTTAATGAATGATGACATAAGGGTAGACACACACTTTGAAGATGTCTCATCAGGTGTAGTTATAGGAAGTCCTGTTATACTTAGTGTCCATTTTGTCTGTTTTCAAAACACTTGGATAATGCTTATAATTGTAGCTTAATAATAGAACTGAAAGGCCGAAGCAGCACACATCACTGAAAACAGTAATTTTCCTTTGAGCCTTATTTAAAATGAGCATGTGTACTTTATGTTTCATTTTGAAAAGTAGGAAAGCAAATTCTACCCAGAAACACCTGGTTGAGTGTTTTTAAGTATCTTTTGTACAGGTTGAGTGATGGGTAAAATGATTATTTTTTCAAGCTATTCCAGGCTTACTTTCTGAGCATGTTTATCTCAGGAAAGGAAATGACTCCTGCTCTACCTAATAACATTGTGATCAGTATTATTATTTTATTCTTGATTTGAATATTTCTTCAGGGGTAGATCGGAGATTTTAGATCAGTTACGTTGTAAGCTCAAAGAGGGAAGGACTCAGATCACTCTTTTTCAATGCTGAATGAATATCCATGCCTGGCCCCTACTCACTGGCAGCACACATGAACCACTGAAGAAACTTGACAATAAACATTAATGGACTAGATTTGGTAGCTCCTATATAGTTGTTATGAGTCAGAAATGACTTGATGGCAACAGGTTTGGTATTGGTTTATAGCCTCAAAGCAGCATGAACATTTTAGGTACTCATTAAATATCTTGAATGAGAAAAACAGTCTTTCATTTACAAATGCATTTAATCCAGGAGTATTTCAGCCTTCACTCTGACCCCTTCCCAAACTAAACAAGAAGTTTCTACTAGCTGATTCCTACAGCACTGAACCTCTTCTATCATAGCAGCTGTTACACATTCCTGTAATTGCCTGCTCAGCTGACCTTCCCTGTTCCTCTGTAAGCTTTCTGAAGACAAAGGCTATTATTTTAATCACTCTTGTATCCATAACACCCAACTGAGTGCTTGGCACAAAGTAGTGTCAATTGGTTAAAAGAAATAAAAAATATAATTAAGTGGCTGTTCTGGTTACTTAGGGCCGCTCTGACACGAAATATACCACAAACAGGATGGCCTTAACAAACAGTAGTTTATTTCCTTACAGTTTGGGAGGCTAGAAGTCTGAGTTCAAAGTGTCAGGCTCTAGGGACTGAGTGAAAGCCCCTCAACCTTGGGGTTCAGCTCTGCCTCCTGCTCCCAGCCTACTGAAGCTACATGCTTTTCTTCACTCAGACAGCTGCTGGCTGCTGAGACTGACAAACCCAAGGTTGACAAGCAAAAAGGCACAGTCCTGATGTTACCAAACCACATGGCAGGCCATTAATTAAGTCCACTGAAATTCCCAAGGTCAGTAGAGCATGGCAGGCTGCTGAATAACAACACAGCTACATGCAAGGTTCAAGCTTGCCATAAGCTAGGGACTATCCCCAAGGCTTCTCCTTATATACAGGAAGCAGACCACATCCCAAAGGCTCAGCCGCTTGTGGTAGATTCCATCATGGAGTTGATTGCCAGTTTCATCATGGGCAATAACTACCACCAGCTGGCCAGCCACTCAACCAGGCCCAGACAAGTTGAAATACAAATGTAACTACCACAATTTCACCCCTTGCCAACTTGTCACCTGTACAAATCTCTCTCACTAGGTGGCTCCAGTCCCCTAGTTCCTCTAAATGGAGACCTTACCCTCGTGGTCTGGCGGGCCCTGTTTCTCTCCCTCTTAGACATGGCAGCTCTGCCCCCTTACTCTTGGGCAGCAGCTATGACTCCATTCCACTGGCTCACATGAACAAGCAGCCCCACACTCCAGAACCAAGTTGGTGAAGGTCTGGCTCTTTGAAACCCAGGGGGCTATGGTGGTTCCACCCCTAAAGGCCATGATCCTACCTTTTGAGGCTGAGGCACCTCTGCTTCCATTTCCTTAGTCTCTCCTCTTCTTTGCTGATTAATGCCTGAGGTCCACCCACTCTGCCGGAAATTTTTCTGCCCAAAGGACAATTAGCTTTCTTGCTCCCTGGGCTGGCCAACCTGCTACTCCATTTTTTGCCTGTCTCCTCACCAATTAATGACCAAAGGGAACCCACTCAGCCAGGAAACCACCTACCCAAGAGTACCTGGCTTTCTTCTCCGTGGGCTGGTAAGCCTGTTGCTGTTTTAATGCCTGTCTGAGTTCTGCTACTTCCGCTTTTCTGCTGGTCTCTCTTCCGGTATCTCTCTACTGGTCTCTTGGCTCTGCTGCTGCCATCTCTCATACCATATGCCAGGATCTCTCTGCCAGGGTCTCAGGTCAAGGACACACTCCACTCCTGTTTCCACATTTCAGGTATCTGTCAGAGAAGCTCTCTTGGTACCATATTCTATTCTGGTTACCTAGTGTCACTCTGACAGAAAATATACCACAAATGGGATGGCCTTAACAAACAGGAGTTTATTTCCTTACAGTTTGGGAGGCTAGAAGACTGAGTTCAAAGTGCCAGGCTCTAGGGCCTGAGTGAAAGTCCCTCAACCTTGGGGTTCAGCTCTGCCTCCTGCTTCCGGCCTGTTGGAGCTAGAGACTTTTCTTCATTCAGATAGTTGCTGGCTGCTGAGGCTGACAAACCCAAGGTTGACAAGCAAAAAGGCACAGTCCTGAAGTTACCAAACCACATGGCAGGCCATTAATTAAATCCATTGAAATTCTCAAGGTCAGCAGAGCATGGCAGACTGCTGAATAACAACATGGCTACATACAGGGTTCAAGCATGCCATAAGCTAGAGACTACCCTGAAGGCTTCTCCTTATATACAGGAAGTAGACCACATCCCAAAGGCAGCTACTCAGCTGCTTGTGGTAGATCCCACCATGGAGTTGATTGCCAGTCTCATCATGGGGAATAACTACCACCAGCTACCCAGCCACTCAACCAGGCCCAGCCAAATTGAAATACAAATGTAACTACCTCAGTGGCTAACTAATTAATTACTTATTTTAGTTGTCCTTATTTATCGTCTTAATCAGATGATTTACCAACTTCATGAAGGTATTCATAATCTGGAAGACAGCTAAAAAATAATATTCTGTAATGTTCGTAGTACAAAGTATGACTTATAAACAGCATGTCTAGCAATTTCTAGAGAAACAGGACCAGTAAGTTGTATGTTGTTATTATATCTCTATCTCTGCATCTATAACTATATTAGAGTCCCTGAGTGGCACAAATGGTCAACTCTCTGGGCTGCTGAACAAAAGGTAGGAAATTGGAGTCCACTCGGCTCAGAAGAAAAGCCTGGCAATCTACTTCTGCAAAATCAGGCACTGAAAACCTAATAGTGCCCAGTTCTTCTCTGTATTGTGTCGGAATATACTTGACAATTGGTGCGGTATATCTATATCTGTATCTGTTTCTGTATCTGTATGTATATCTACAGACAGATTTATTTCAGAAGTTGATTCATCTGATGGTAGGCAGCTGGAAAATCCAAAACCTGTACGTCAGGTGACAGACTGGAGATTCCTGCAAACTGTGTCTTGAAATCCATAGGTCAGGCGACAATAAAAGTAAGAGTTGTAGCAAAATGTCATCTAGGCTTACTACTAGAAAAAACTCCTATTTTTGCTCTTAACTGATTAGATGAGGCTCACACACATTATGGAGGGTAATCTGCTTCACTTAAGAACAACTGACTTAATTGCCTGGAACTACTTCATAATGACATCTAGACTAGAGTTTGACCAAACAACTAGGCACAACAGCCTAGCCAAGTTAACATATAAAATTAACCATTACACTGTACCTTGCAAAAATGTAGACAGAAGAAAACTGTAGGAGTGATGAGATGGTACCCAAGAAGCAGTATGTTGTTTTGTGCCATCAAGTTGATTCTGGCTCATGGTGACCCTATAGGACAAAGTAGAACTTCCCTGTAGGGTTTCTTAGACTGTGATCTTTACAGGAGTAGATCACCATGTCTTTTCTCCTATGGAGTGCCTAGTTAGTGAGTTCAAATTTCTGACCTCTTGGTTAGTAGCTGAGTGCTTAACCATTTGTGCCCACCAGGGCTCCTAATATTCAGTCACCAGGGTCTCCTTTTTATTGTCTCATTGCAGTACTTCCTGCTTTCAAGACTTTTAGTGCCTTCTGCTTGGAGTTGGTGAAGCCTAAATGTCAGATTACTCACTCTGACAGTTTCCTGCCTTGTTCGTCTTCCACTTCCCTTCATTCTCCTCAGAAAGCTGAGTGCTTTTTATCTCTTATTCTTCATAATTCTTTGACCATGTTTTCCAGCTCCAGAAACTGCTTTATATTTTCCTCCTAAATTTTGTATCTTTTTTTTTTAAAAAAAAACTATGTATTCAAATATTTCCTTTCTCTTATTTGCACCATTTTACTTTATCATTATACCGCTTCCATGCTAAAGTTTCCCCCATACTTTGCAGATAGGAAGTCATAATATAAATAATTGATTTTTTCTTTCTAGTCCTAAACATTTTGGAAGAGCTCCTAAAATATCTAGATCTTTTCATACGTATCTCAATTCCTAGAATATTTAGATGATAGCCATGTATTTTATATAAATCTTCAGGGCACTGTGCATTAATTGCCTTATGAATATCTACATTTAAATTAATAGAACATGGATGATCTATAAATTATATTTAAAATAATATCCATGATAATATTTAATATCTGTACAGAGATTTACAGTTTGAATCACAACAACTTGTGATATAGTTGTTATCTGTAACCCATTTTATAGGTGAGGAGATTCCGGGTTGTTTACTCCAGGTCAAGTGGTCAACCTGGCTCTTTTGTCTATACATTTTCTACATTATACCACTTAGATGAAATTTAGAAACAGATGTCTTAGTTATCTAGCGATGCTGTAACAAAAAATGTAAAACAAGTGTGTGGTTTTAAAGAACAGAAATTTATCTCTTACAATTTAAGAGACTAAAAGTCAAAATTCAGCGTGAGGCTCTAGAGGGAGGTCATTCTTTGTCTATGTCAGTGTGGTAGTTAAGGTTGTGTGTCAGCTTGGCAGGGCCTGGTTGAGTGGCAGGACAGCTGGATGTAGTTATTCCCCATGGTGAGACTGACAATCAGTTCCATGGTAGAATCTACTGGAGCAACTGAGTAGCTTCTTTGGAGATGTGGTCTGCTTCCAGTATTTAAGAAGCAACTTTGAGGAAGGTCTCTAGTTTTTGGCATGCTTGAACCCTGCATGTAGCTGAGTCATCATTCAGTAGCCTGCAATGCTCTGCAATCTTGGAACTTAAATGGACTTGAGTTAATGGCCTGCCCTGTGGTTTGGTAACATCAGTACTGTGCCTTTTCACTTTTCAACTTGGGTTTGTCAGCCTCAGCAGCCAGTAGCTGTATGAGTGAGGAGATGCCTCTAGCTTCAGTGGGCCAGGAGCAAGAGGCAGAGCTGAAGCCCAAGGTTGAGGGGCTTTCACCCAGCCCCTAGACCCTGGCACTTTGAACTCAGACTTCTAGCCTCCAAAATTGTAAAAGAATAAACTTCTGTTTGTTCAAGCCACCCCATTTGTGGTATTTTCTGTTAGAGCAGCATAGAGGTAACCAAAACAGTCAGGTTCTAGTAGCTGCTAGTAATCCTTGGAGTTCCTGGGTTACAGATGCATCTGCCCAGTGTATCTGCCTTCATATGTCATCTACCACTGTGTGTGTCTGTGTCTAGTCTGGCCTTTTTATAACTCAAAAATGATTAGGTTTAGGATTCACACCACTCTAGTATGGCCTCATTAACATAACAAAAGTAAAACCCTATTTCCAAAAATGGGAATATTTACAGATACTGGTGTTGGGATTTAAACACAAATATTTTGTCAGGGAGACAAAATTCAATCTACAATGTCAGAAAATTCTGACTCTTGGTAAAAAGACTGCTTTATTCTAAGAACAGAGTGTAGACATTAAGGACATCCCCTTATAACCCATTGCTATTAATTACTTGGTTCTGTGCTTTTGTACAAGATTTCCTCTTGCCAAGAAAGCCTACTCCCACATCCAAACAGAAAAATCCCTTTGTGTCTTTGTGATCAGAAATCACTTTCTCTGTGAAGCACATCTATCTTCCTGAACAAAGTTGGTAACCTCCTTTAAGTTGCTTCCATTTTTGTATATCCTTCCATTGCTAGATTTAATACACTGGAATGTCTAGTGATATTTCTGTCTTCCCAGATATCCTTTAAGAATTTGAGGGCAGTGAGCAAGTAATGTCTAGAAGGTTCTCAATGAATCTTAGTTGAACTGATCTATCAATAGCATTTTTAGCTTTAAAGCTAAAGACTATGTTTGACCCATTCCTGGATGATATATTTTTTTTTCTTGTGAAATTCATATTGATGCTTCATTGACCTAATTGCCTCACTGAGGTTTTTTTTTTTTTTTTTTTAATAGCCAAGAAGTTGAATAAAGTGTTACAATTTTTTCATTTAGCCACCTCATACATAAAGCTTGAGGCTATTGGAATATAGAAAAACACCTAAAAATGTAAATTGAAGAAAAATTGGGTTCATCCAAGCCTGGCTCTTCAAGCCTCACAGAACAAGATGAAGATAGAAGACTTTTCAAAGGAGAGTGCATGCTACTCTATGCAAGAAAAGTTTTGCCTTCATTATAACCAAGCTCTTATATGCGCCAGACAATTTGCATGCATTATATTTAATCCTCATAATAGTATTGTGAGGCAGGAATGATATCTTCAGTCTTCACAAACCATTGAAGTCAGGCCAAGACAGAGGTTTAATGACTTGCCCAAGTTCAAATGGAAAGCTAATGAAGGTGGAGATATGCACAGAATTCTGTGTGATTTCAACGTGGGTATTCTTTCTACTACACATTTCTTGATGTGTAAACAAGAGTGACATGAATAAGAATGCCATTCTCACCTCAGCCATTCATTCAGACCACCACCACCCCACTACCCTGCTAGTGGCTTTGCTGTTGTAATGCATAAGTCCTTTCCTTTAAAAATATACCTGCTTGAGAATTAAAATGACTATTTATCCTCAGCAAACCTCTATGTATTTAAGACTTCTGAAAACTCATTTAAATTCTCTGGCTTAGTCTCATGGCCCCAAACTCATGATATCATTTGGTTATAAGTTTACTTTTCTTTCCAAATTTGAGTGAAGTTCTTGCTGGCTTTTATAAATGCATCTTTCTGACTGTAAAACACAGCTTTCTGATGACTTTCATGCTTGTTTGCTACTTTTTCTGAGGATAAGAACAGAAGCTATGGGATATATATATATCTTCCATACATATATGAGCTATGGATTTTATATATATATTTATTTATTTATTCCCTTCTTCTCTTGCCCTGGGAGGCTATGGTAGAAGGTAGATAAGATTCATATTAAACCTTTTTTTTTTTTTAATCAACCAACAGCCCAGCAGGTAAAGAGACCCCATAAACTGAAAGCATCCCACACTGATTTTCAAAGATGGCCTCAATTTCTTTTAGGCCACTGGATATTTTCAGCTATAAAAAAAAAAAAAAAAAAAAAACTAGCTTCAAGAGAAATAGCCGGGAGCATAGTCATCAATGCAGCATTGATAGGCCAATGTCAAGAACTTTTGAGAATGTAAGAAATTATGACAGAGAAATGACAGTCTTCTCTTGACATTTTAAAAACGAGAATATCTGTTTGATAAAATTCAAATGCAAATCTACTGAGGAACACAAATATCACCTAAATGAGCTTTTGGGGTAAGAAAATCTAGGGTTGAAATCCTTCCTTCTATCTCCTGTTTGTGGTTGTGGTTATATGATTCTGTAATGTATTAAAATCATAAAAGGACAAATATTGTATGATCTCATTAATATGAAATACTTAAAATAGATTATGTATAGAAATCACAGTTTGATAGTGCAGGAGGGAGGGGAAAAGACAAAAATTATTGTTTAGGAAGCAGTGAATTTCTGTTTATGGTGATGGGAAATTTGGCAATGGATATTGGTGATGGTTGCACATCACAATTGATGTGATTGGTCTCATTGAAAATTGGGGGATGTTTCCAACCATTATGGTTCAACTATATTTTCAGCACCAACACTTTCTCTTCTCTTTGTCAAACTCTGATAACAAAAATATACCTTTTCCCATAGATTCCAGCCAAACTACAAAGTGAACAATTACATTAGGTAGGTACACTTCTGAGAACAATCAATCATGGAAGATGAGAAAGGCAGCATTTGCAAGGAAGATAGCCCAGAGGACAGGAATGTATAGGAAAGAAGGACACAGGGAAAGGGTAACCACAGGGAGGAAGTGGGAAGAGAGCAGTTACAATATGGGGCTTTCAATTAATGCCATGAAATAAAATGTGTATGAACTGTTGTATGGAAAATGAATTTGCTCTGTAAACTTTCACCCAAATCACAATTTTAAAAGAGTTAATAATAATAATAAGTATATGTATACATATATATGTATTATATATATATATATATATAATACATATATATATACACAATACTTTGTTACTGTCACACAGGTTTCTGTGGCTGTTCACTTATTTTTTTCCCAGTCTCTTCTCTCAGTTGTTCAGATTAAATACTTTCTATTGATATATATTCAAGTCTCAATCTTTCCTCTTTCATTTCCATTCTGCAATTGAGCCCAACCAGTGAGTTCTAGATTGCAGTTATTGATTTTTGTTTTATCTCTAAAATGTTCATTTGGTTATTCATTATATTGTCTATTCATTTGCTGAAACTTTGTATGTTTTCATTTATTTCAAATGTATTCATGATTCTTTGTTGGAATATCTTTATAATGGTTGCTCTCAAGACTTTGTAAGATAATTCCAACAGCTCTATCATCTTGAACTTGGCATCTATTCTTTGCCCAGCAAGTTGAGATTTTCCTTGTACTTCATATGATGACTAATTTTGGATTGTATTCCATTTAAACATTATGGAGAATACTGATTTTGTTTTTCAGTTAGAGTTAGGCTGCAAGTTCATCCCACATTCTGTGAGCTGCAGTTCGAATATCAGTTCAGCATTCCAAGCCTTCACAGTGCTAGTCTGATCCATCCTGCATGTTCTCCACCTAGTGTTCAGTGTGGGGCCTGAGCAGTGACACATCTGTAGGTTAGGTTCTCAAAGTTTCAGGTATGTTGATTACAAACAGATTCTTTCAAGCATACTTGGAGGTTTAGCCCAGGATTTCATACTTGAAGGTTTAGCCTAGGATTTCATATATTATTTTCATGAGGTTACTTTCCTAAATTTCTCTATATCCTTAATCTCCGTGGTAATTTACCAGTTACCTGGGGCTCAATTTTTAGTCCTCTAGCCAGAAAACTCCAGTAGCATAATGCCCAAGGCATTTGACTGCTAACCAGAAGGCTGGTGGTTCAAACCCACCAACCAGTCCTTGGAAGGAAGGTTGGGCAATGTATTTCCATAGTGAGACTGCCTCGGAAATCCAAGGAGGGGTTGCTATGAGTTGGGTCCAACTCGACGGCACATAACAACAACAACAACAGCCAGAAAACTGACATTTTAATTATCTAGTTGTCCTACAGGTACAATATTAGGGTGAAACAAGTGAGGCCCATGCATCATGTGAAAAATTTAAAAGGGACTTAAACTCAGTAATAAAGATAAATAAAATTTTAATGTAATATTTTTAAAAATCAAAATTAGTGCAAAATCCATAATGAACAAAATACTAAATTCTAAAATAAAGACAGGATCCAACTCTGCACTTTGTGACCCTGCTTTACTCCCCCATTCTAATCCCACCCTACTTTGCTTCATAGATCCACAATTGCACCCTATCTGGAGCCAATGGTGAGAAGACAGGTGAGAAAAAATGGTTGTTGTTGTTATTAGGTGCTGTCAAGTCAACTCCAACTCGTAGTGACCTTATGTACAACAGAATGAAACACTGCTTGATCCTGCACTGTCCTCACAATCTTTGGCTATGCTTGAGCCCATCATTGCAGTCACTGTATCAATCCATCTCATTAAGGGTCTTCTTCTTTTTCACTTACCTTCTACTATACCAAGCATGATGTCCTTCTCCAGGGACTGATCCCTTCTAATAACATGTCCACAGCATCAGAGAAGAAGTCTGGCCATTCTCACTTCTAAGGAGCATTCTGGCTGTACACCAAAACAGATTTGCTCATTCTTGTGGCAATCCATCCAATATTCTTTGCCAACATCATGATTAAAACACATCAGTTCTCTTATGTTCTTCCTTATTAATTGTCTAGCTTTCACATAAATATCGGCAATTGAAAATACCATGGCTTGGGTCAGGCACACCTTAGTCTTCAAAGTGACATCTTGCTCTTTAATACTATAAAGCAGTCTTTTGCAGCAGATTTGCCCAATGCAATATGTCATTTGATTTCTTGATTGCTGCTTCCATGGGCATTGATTATGGATCCAAGT
>NW_006921741.1:8191684-8197531 GCF_000298275.1 Orycteropus afer afer | reverse complement strand
CCCTCCTTGGGTTTCCGAGGCAGTATCACTATGGAAGTAGATTGCCCCATCTTCCTTCCGAGGAGTGGCTGGTGGGTTTGAACCACCAGCCTTCTAAAGATGGTGTAGATCAAGATAAATTGAGATTCTCCCATGCTAGTAGAAGAGAAATGCCAGCATTGGGAACTCCTGACTTCCCGTTATTGCTTCCTCCTTTCTTTTTATTATGGAGAAGCATCAGGGGAAAAACCTCTCTAACAGGTATAATGTTTGCTGGAACAGACCATCTTTCAATTTTTCCTTTTTATATGAACTATTGTTGGTGTTATTGTTAGGTGCTGTTGAATTGATTTCAACTCATAACAAGCCACGTGTAACAGAGTAGAGCTACCCTGTAGGTTTTACTTGGCTGTAATCCTTTGGAAGCATATTGCCAGGTCTTTCACCCAAGGAGCCACTGGGTGGGCTCGAACCACCAACATTTTGGTTAGCAGGCTAGTATTTAACTGTTGCATCACCAGGGCTCCTTAAAAGAATAAAAAACCCATCGAGTCATTTCTGACTCATGGCAATCTCCACTGGGTTTCTGAGGTGGTAAATCTTTATGGAAGTAGACAATCACATCTTCCTTCCATGGAGTGGCTGGAAGGTTTGAACTGTCAACCTTCTGGTTAGCAGCCAAATGCCTTAGGCATTGTGCCACCAGAGCTCTCTTAAAAGAATAGAAAATGCTGAAATAAAAGACAGATAATGTTTTAAATAGTTGTTGTTGTTAGGTGCTGTCGAGTTGTCTGTGATTCATAGTAACTCTATGAACAACAGAATGAAACACTGCCCAGTCCTGTTCCACCCTCACCATTCTTGCTCTGCTTGGGCCTATTATTGCAGTCACTGTGTCAGTCCATCTCGCTGAGGGTCCTCCCCCTTTTCACAGACATTTTACTACACCAAGCATGATATCTTTCTCCAGGGACTGGTCTCTTCTGATAACATGACCAAAGTACATGAAACAAAGTACCATTCTTGTTGCTAAGAAGCATTCCAGCTATACTTCTTCCAAGACAGATTTGTTCATTCTTCTAGCAGTCCATGCTATTTTCAGTATTTTTTTTTGCCAACTTCACAATTCAAATGCATCAGATCTTTGGTCTTCCTCATTTCACATGCTTCCAGCTTTCACATGCATATGAGGTTATAGAAAATACCATGTCTTGGGTCAGGCACACCTTAGTCTTCAAAGTGACAGCTTTGCTCTTTAATACTTTAAAGAGGTCTATTGCAGAATATTTGCCCAATGCAGTATATTATCTAATTTCTTGACTGCTGCTTCTAGGGGCATTGGTTGTGGATCCAAGTAAAATGAAATCCTTGACAACTTCAACCTTTTCTCCATTTATCGTGATGTTGTTTATTGGTCTAATTGTGAGAATTTTTGTTTCTTTATGTTCAGGTGAAGGTTGTAGTCTGACTTTCATCAGTGCTTCAAGTCTTCTTCACTTTCGGCAAGCAAGGTTATGTCATTTGCATATCAAATGTTGTTCATGAGACTTCCTCCAATCCTGATGCCACATTCTGCTTCATATTGTCCAAATTCTTGGTTTATTTGCTAAGCATACAGATTGCATATGTATGGTGAAAGGATACAGCCCTGACATACACCTTTCCTAATTTTAAAACATGCAGTATGCCCTTGTTCTAATTGAACAACTGCCTCTTGGTCTATATAAAGGTTCCTCATGAGCACAATTGAGTGCTCTGGAATTCCCATTCTTTGCAATGCTATCCATAATTTGTTGTAATCCACTCTATTGAATGCTTTTGCATAGCAAGATTTCATTAAAAAGACCAGAAGGGATGAAAAGACCAAAATGGATGTCTGAAGAGACTGAAACTTGCTATTAAATGGAGAATAGCTAAAGCCAATGGAAGAAATAATGAAATAAAATTACTGAACAGAAGATGTCAAAGGGCAGCTTGAGAAAGCAAAGTATTATAATGAAATGTGTAAAGGCCTGGAATTAGAAAACCAAAAGAGAAGAATATGCTTATCATTTCTCAAGTTGAAAGAACTGAAGAAAAAAATCAAGCCTCAAGTTGCAATATTGAAGGATTCTATGGGCAAAGTTTTAAATGAGGCAGGAAGCATCAAAAGGAGATGGAAGGAATACAAAGAGTGACTGCACTAAAAAGAATTGGTTGATGTTCCATTATTTCAGGAGGTAGTACATGACCAAGAACCAATGGTATTGAAAGACTTCCAAGCTGCACTGAAGGAATTGGTGAAAAACAAGGCTCCAGGAATTGATAGAATACTCACTGAAATGTTTCAAGAAACGGATGTAGCACTATAGGTACACACTCATTTATCCCAAGAAATTTGGAAGGCAGTTACCTGGCCAACCTAATGAAAGATATCCATATATTTGCCCATTCCAAAGAAAGGTGGTCCAACAGAATGCAGAAATTATTGAACGATATTAATATCAGGGAGCTCTGGTGATGTAGTGCTTAAGGCATTTGACTGCTAACCAGAAGGCTGGTGGTTCAAACCCACCAGTCACTCCTCAGAAGAAGATTGGGCAATCTACTTCTGTAGTGATATCGCCTCGGAAACCCAAGGAGGGGTTGCTATGAGTTGGATCCAAATTGGTGGCAATGAGTTTGGTTTTTGGTTATTATTAATATCACACACAAGTAAAATTTTGCTGAAAATAATTAAAAAAACAATTGCAGTGTTATATTGACAGGTAACTGCCAGAAATTCAAGCCAAATTCAGACGAGGATATAGAATGAGGGATATGATTGCTGATGTCAGATGGATCTTGGCTGAAAGCAAAGAATACTAGAAAGATATTTACCTGTGTACCTGTGTGTTTTTCAAATTAAGATAGTTTTAATTCAATACTAGGAGCTCTTGTTGCATTGTGCCTAAGGCATTTGACTGTTAACCAGAAGGCTGGTGGTTCAAACCCACAGCCACTCCTGGGAAAGATTGGGCAATCTACTTCTGCAGTGATACCACCTCAGAAACCCAAGGAGTGGTCATTCAATACTGCCATTGCTACAAGCTATCTTCACATTTCTCTTGAAAAAAAAAAAAAAAAAAACTGAAAAATATATTCAATGCCCTGTTTTAAATCCTTTGCTTAGGATATCAGCTTTCTTACTTGCTCCTAGTCTTATTGTTATTAGTTGCCCTGGGGTCAGTTCTGATTCATGGCTACTCCATGTGTTTCAGAGTTGAATTGCTTCATAGGCTTTTTTTTGCTGAATTCTTAGTGGCACTTCCATCCCTGGCACTGCTGAGTTCATTCAGACCTCCAACTTTTAGACTAGCAGTTGAGTGCAAACATTTTTGTCATCTAGGGACTTTGCTCCTGAGCCTTGGACAAATTATATTTATTTAACAATGCTAGCATTAGCAGAAGTTTATAAAAAGCATTATAGTATCTATCTAAATATTTTTGGGTTATTGAATTTGATTGGAGAATGATGACGATGCACAAACACTATGGATTGCTTTTTCACCTCACTCTGGACTTTTGTATTCTTATAAAATAACAAGTAAACAAGGTACATCATAGTCCAGAGAGTAGATTTCTCTGCAATTCTGAAAAACCCTAAAGCACCACCTCTTACCTACATTTATTTCTTCCTTCTCCCCTTTCCTACTTTTATCCTGCCATTGCTTCTTACTCACCCTTACTTCCTTCTTTCCCAGCAACATTGATTTAGCACTTTCTTTATGCTTGCCATTTTAATTGTTGTTATGTGATGCCAAGTTAATTACAAATCACAGCGACTCTATGGGACAGCGTAAAATTGCCCTAAAGAGTTTCCTAAGCTGTACTCTTTATGAAAGCAGTGTGCCCCATTTTTCTCCAGCAGAGTGCTTGGTGGGTTCAATCCACCAAGCTTTCTTAACCATTGTGCCACCAGGGCTCCACTTTGCCCATAAAAAATCCTTTCATTGCTCAGTGTGTGTGTGTTGTGTGATAGGAGCTCTTTTATTTAAAAATGTGTATTTTATTTGTGTTTCAAGTACTTAATGCTACTTCTTTCTTTTCCGTAGCTTTATCCATTTGAATTTTCTTTAAATTATGTCTTTGGAGATGTTTCTATTCACAGCCTCTGAGCCAAGTCAGGTGATAATTACTGATCATTTAATAAATGCTGAGCCTTGGGCCAGACATTCTAAAAACACAAAAAAAGATCAACCCCAAACCATATTTTACAGGGTTCTTCCTTCATTCCAGGAAACGCTGCCCATAAGGCCTCTGCTCTCTCCTCTGGCTTTCTCTCTTGGTAATGATTTTGCAGGAAGCCAGCATCCCCTGAGGTCTGCAAACCTAGATCGCTTCTGTCTGCTCCCATTAATTAGGGCCAGAGGCCTGACAGACCTGCCTGGGAATCTCCAGGCTTGCTTGCCTGGCACACATCGTCTCACCGTGCCTGGGAATTAACCACCTGTTATATCACTCAGATGGGAGGGCAGCCTATGAGGTCGTCCTCTGGCATGACTGATTTGGGCTTGGGGTGCTCTGAGAAAACCTGGAAGCTGTTAGAAACAGAGAAAGATAATGAGGGCAGGAAAAGAGTCCTCAGGAATCACCTCAGGATGATACCAGGCTCCTCCCACCCCAGCTTCCCAACACATTCCAGGGAAATAATTAATAATGCCCCCTCCCTCCTGCTGCTGTGGTGGTGCACCGGTTGCGCTTGTGCAGGACCAAGCTGCTCAATTAGCAAGTAAGTGGGCCCAGGAGCTGTCTTCCCTGCAGTTAACTCTACCTGGGAGAATTTGTTACCTGGGAGAATTTGTTGCCTGGGGAAAAGCTGGCTTCTGCCTTCTCCTGGAATGTCTATAACCTATGATTTTTTTTTAGAAATTATTACATTGTTTATTTTAGAATGGGGAGTTTGCTTTATAGCCGATATTGAACATAAATGTGATGAAAACGTCTTTAAAAATGTAGAACTAGACTGGCCTTTCAGTTTGTTTGAAAGGCCCTAAACCTTAGTCACTTCCTTCTCTAAGTTTGGGTAGATTAGTTTTCAGGGTCTGGTTCTCCATCTTAATAAGGCAGGAACAAAGGCCCTGCCACCCACCTGATGGCTGGTAGAAGCTCCCAGTAGATCAGGAAAGCCTGAGCTGTCAGATGTCAAGTAAAGTCTGCACTCAGACACCCAGGAACCTGTCAGCCATCCTCAACCACAGACAAAAGGTAACAGCAGCTGGAGGAGAAACAGTTTTCAGAAAATACATTTGTTTTTTTTCTTCTTTATCTGGGTGCTGCTTTTGTTTTTGGGGACAGAAATTCAGAAACACGTCATTTTCAGATTTATTCAAACTCTTCTCAATTGCATGAATAAGCATGTTACCCAAGAAGTATTATCACCTTGATCATCATCAGCATTCGTTCATTCACTAATCATTCATTCAGCAAACATGAATAGAGCTAGTAACATTCTACATGATTAGCTCTGGACACTGAAATATGAAAGGTTCATTCCTTACGTTCGGAATCCTTTGGGTAAAGCAGAAAAGGAAATTTACTATTTCAATCTGATGTAATGTGTACTGTGACAGAGGCATTATTCAGTGACACATGAATATAAGTGAAGAGCAACTGATCCAGATAGCAGGAAGCAAGGTCATTCCAGGCAGAGAGAAGAGCACTTGCAGTGGAGGCATATGACTGAGAATGACATGTTCAGCTCACCAATTTGTAGGGGTAGGACAGGAAATGGAACTGGAAAGGCAGGTAAGGACTGATTTTTATGGACTATGTCATGCTAAGAACTTTGGAATTTATTTTGAAGGGGAAATTTATATAAAAATTTCAAGCAGTTGTATCAGGAATGGT
>NW_006921741.1:8189622-8191125 GCF_000298275.1 Orycteropus afer afer | reverse complement strand
TTCAAAGCAGGCTAATTCTGCTTGTGGGCCAAAGAGAACTTGAAAACCAGATGTGGCCAGAAGCACTTGCTGGCTTTTTGAATGCTTGCTGCTTCTTTTGCCACATGGTGCAGTTGTTGAGGACAGGTACTCACTGTTGAATGTTGCCTGAACAAGTGCAGCAAAAATGCCTTTACTGGTCCTGACCCTACTGCATAGTGTTCTGTTCATCCAAACGTGGGCAAGTTTAGAATTACAAGTTCAGAACCCTTTAGTTTACATTTAGGGCTCATTGTGCCTAAAGTTTTTCTTCAGGATCAGGACTTTCCCATCTCAGCCATATGTTACATCCCCGTTTCCATCTGGGCCTAAATTGTTGATCATAAAGGAGCTCTGGTAGCACAGTGCCTAAAGCATCTGACTGCTAACCAGAAAGTTGATAAGGGAAGGATGGAGAGGTTTCAAACAGCTAAGAGAGACAAACTTGTCCGCCAGTTTGTCATGCTCTGGTGGCATGTTGCTGAGGCTTGAGGCTGTGCCCCTAGTGTTTCAAATGCCAGCAGGGTTGCATATGGTGCACAGGTTTTGGTGTGGCTTGCAGACTGAGGTAGACTAGGAAGAAGGAAGAGGCCATCCACTTCTCAAAGATTTGGCCAGGGAAAACCTTATGAATACCAGAGAAACACTGTCTGTTACATTACTAGGCAACTATATGAATAGCCCACAAACACTGATACAGTGTAGGAGGATGAACCACTTAGGTTGGAAGGCTCTCAAAATATGACTGGAAAAGAGCTGTATCATCAGGGTGGAACCAACCTTACTGGATAAAGTAAAGTTCTTGATACCTCCATTTGCTGACATGGCATGACTCAAATTGAGAAGAAATAGCTGCAAACATCCATTAATAAGCAGAACATGGAATATATGAAGTATGAATCTAGGAAAACTGGAAGTTGTCAAAAATGAAATGGAATGCATAAAGATTGATATCCTAGGCATTAGTGAGCTGCAGTGGACTAGTTTTAGCTATTTTCAGTCAGACAACCATATGATCTACTATGCCAGGAATGACGATTTGAAGAGGATTGGTGTGGCATTCATCATCACAAAGGAGATATCAAGATCTGTCTTGAAGTTCAATGCTGTCAGTGATAGGATAATATCTATATGCCTACAAGGAAGACCAGTTAATACGACTATTATTCAAATCTATGCACCAAATACCAAAGCAAAAGATCAGGAAATTGAAGGTTTTTATCAACTTCTACAGTCTGAGATAGACCAAACATGCAACCAAGATGTGTTAACACTGGTAAATGGAATGCAAAAGTTGGAAACAAAGAAGAATCACCAGTAGTTGGAAAATTTGGCCTTGGCGACAGAAATAATGCTGGAGATCTCATGATAGAATTTTGCAAGACCTACCACTCCTCAGAAGGAAGGTTGGGCAATCTACTTCTGTACTGATACCACCTTGGAAACCCAAGGAAAGCCCAAGGAAAGGTTGCTATGAGTCAGGTC
>NW_006921741.1:8185948-8188532 GCF_000298275.1 Orycteropus afer afer | reverse complement strand
CTTCTGTAAAGAATGACAGCCTCGGAAGCCCAGTGGGGGTCGCTATAAGTAGAAACAACTGCATGGCAGTGAGTTTGGTTTTGGTTTTGGTTGAGCCTAAAAGGAGCTGTTAAAATTTTCAGCTGCTAATCAAAAGGTTGGTGGTTCTTCTCCACAGGAGAAAGAAGAGGCAGTCTGCTTCCCTAAAGATTTATAGCCTTGGAAACTTCATGGGGCAGCTCTACTCTGTCTTAAAGGATCACTATGAGCCAACTCCGTGACACTGGGTTTAGATTGGTTTTGGTTGGTTGAGCCTAAATGGCCAACCTGGGTCTCCCTTCCTCTTGGTGCTTTCCATTTTAGGTCCTTTCTCTGCCAGTGGATCTTTTTTGAGACCCACTCGTCCTCTGGTAGCATAGTGCCTAAGGCACTTGACTGCTAACCAGAAGGCTGGTGGTTCAAACCCACCAGCCACTCCTGGGAAGGAAGATGGGGCAATCTACTTCCGTAATGATACTGCCTCAGAAACCCAAGGAGGGGTCACTATGGGTTGGGTCCGACTCAACGGCACATAACAACAACAACAACAAGGGACCTGTTAAGTAAATCTCTGCAGAATAAATAGATCTGATTTATGGCATTTATGGCATGTTGCTACTCTATCATAAAGAAATAAACAAGTTTTTTTTTAAATGGCAAGTTTTCTTGTTTCAATTCCAAATAATCAGGTATAGTCGTAGAAGAAAAAAAAGGAAAATGATAAGAATTTCCTAGCTCCAAACAATATTCCAAATTGCATTAACATTATCCTCTAGGAAAAAACAAAGAACATTTCCAGCTTTACATTGCCTACAAAATATTATCTAAGTTACTCCTCAACCTGACCTCAGCAAAAACCAAACACACACACATACTTCTATTCTTCTTCAAGACTCAGCTCCAATATTAATTCTCAAGTATATATGCACAAATAAATTGATTTATACTTATTTCTTTTGATTCTTCACAATTTTCCATAAGTTTATCATCTTACTGTTATAGATTGAATTATGTCCCCCAAAATTATGTGGTGTAAATCCTAACATCTATGCCTGTGTTTAGAATCCCATTTGGGAATAAATTGTCTTTGTTGTGTTAATGGTCAGGATTAGTGTTGGGTGTATCTTGAGTCAATCTCTTTTGAAGTATAAAAGGAGCAAAGCAGAGATGGATGAAGACTGATGCCAAGGCACATAGAGATGTCCAAGGAATCAAGAAATAAGGGAAGAGACAAGGCAGTTCCTCCAGATCCAACAGAGAGACACAGTTTTCCCCTCAGCCAATGCCCAGAATTCAGACTTCTAGTATCATAAACTGTAAGAAAATAAATTTGTTTGTCAAAACCATCCACTTGTGGTATTTCTGTTACAGCAGCACTAGCTCTGGTGGCATAGTGCCTAAGGCATTTGACTGCTAACCAGAAGGCTGGTGGTTCAAACCCACGAGCTACTCCTCAGAAGGAAGATTGGGCAATCTACTTCCATAGAGATACAACCTCTGAAACCCAAGGAGGGGTCGCTATGAGTCGGATCCAACTTGATGGCAGTGAGAATTTAGTTTACATAACTAAGACACTTACTTACAAAAGAAAAGCTAGAGAGAGTTTCTTTTTCATCTTGACAACCCCAAAGCTTCGGGGTGTTTGCGCATAGTAAGTTAATTAAATATAAATGAATAATATAAATTTTGGGAGAATATTAGTGAATTCAATACAAAGTATATTTTTTGATTTGCCTTTAACATCTCTCCCACTGAAAGCAGAGAAAGAAAATAAAAACAATAACTAAATCATTTAAAAAAGAAGTGATAGGTCTGGAATAAGAAAACAATAGGATTGACAATAATAGATTTTCATAATCAAGAATTGCCATGGCTTGGTGTTTGGTTGCAAGGTAAACCTACTGCCATCGAGTCATATTTGACTCATAGAGACCCCTCCTTGGGTTTCCGAGGTGTTATCACTACGGAAGTAGATTACCCAAAATTCCTCCTGAAGAGTGGCTAGGTAAAAAGGGAAAGGAATGATTTCCAAATTCCTGACAGGGAAAATTGGGTAAAAGCGTCTTTCTCTGATAGAACGCAGGACAAAGTGCAAGTTTAGGATACATAGATTCCTTCTTTTATTTTTTAATACCTACTAAGTGTGGGATACTCCTTGGCTAAAAATCAGGAAAGGTGTGCATCAGGGTTGTATCATGTCACCATACTTATTCAATCTGTATGCTGAGCAAATAATCTAAGAAACTGAACAATGTGGCATCAGGGTTGGAGGAAGACTCAATAACAACCTGCAATATGCATTTTGCTGAATGTGAAGAAGGCTTGAAGTACTTACTGATGAAGATCAAAAACTACAGCCTTCAGTATGGATTATACCTCAACATAAAGAAAATAAAAATCCTTAACAACTAGACCAATAAGCAACATCATAGTAAATGGAGAAAAGATTGAAGTTGTCAAGGATTTCATTTTACTTGGAGCCACAAGCAGTGTCCATGGAAACAACAGTCAATAAATCAAATGATATATGGTATGGGGAAAAATATGCTGCAAAAAAAAAAAAAAA
>NW_006921741.1:8181980-8185382 GCF_000298275.1 Orycteropus afer afer | reverse complement strand
CCCTCCTTGGGTTTCCGAGGCAGTATCACTACGGAAGTAGGAATGCCCAACCTTCCTTCTGAGGAGTGGCTGGTGGGTTTGAACCGCCAGCCTTCTAGTGAGCAGTCAAGTGCCTTAGGCACTATGCTACCAGAGCTCCCAAATTAATGAAGAGAAATATGAAATAGCTAAGAAAAATTACCAAATTTGTAAACAATGGCAAGTAAACATTATGGGAAAATGATACCACCTGCTCCCAAGAGGAGCATATAAGTCAGCAATGCTTTGCTGTGTGATCTGGAATCAACTTCTCCATTGCTGCAAGCCTCAGTTTTTCCAACCACCAACCTTTGGATTAGAAGCCCAATGCCTTAATCACTACACCACTAGAGCTCCTATTAAGTTATAGATTAGCATAAAATATTTTATATTATATAAATATGTATATTTATATACCAAACAATTGCCATCAAGTGGATTCTTGACTTATAGCAACCTTATATGACAAAGTAGTTGCCCCATAGGGTTTCCAAGGCTGTAAATATTTACAGAAGCAGACTGCCACATCTTTCTCCTGTGGAGTGGCTGGTGGGTTCAAACCACAAACCTCTCACTTAGCAGTTGAGCATTTAACTACTGCACCACCAGGGCTCCTTTATTTATACACACACAAAATATTCCATTGTAAGGATATGTGTACACTTCATACATACTTTCACCATTTATCTTGTATCTCTTTTTTATAATATCTTTTCCAATCTTTTGTCTTGTACATTGGGATGTTTGCCCTCTTATTAATACGCTAACTCCCTACTATAAGAAATTACATTTTCTCTGGAAGAAGATAGCATTCATAGCCCCTTCAAGAGTTTCTATATGCAACGTTTGACATTCAATCAAAAATTACCACACGTGCTAAGAAACAAGACCAAAAGATTAAAACCCAGAGAAAAACATAGATTATAGAAATATATCCAGAGGCAATGAAGGTATTGAAGTTACCAGATAAGACTTTAAAATAATTGCAATTGGTATATTCAAAAGATAAACTGAAAATAACACCAGATTACTCAAATCTACATTTTATAAAAAGTCAAATGAAAATTCTACAATTGAGAAGCACAACGTTTAAAATTAAGAATGTGATAGATAGGTTAAAGGATAAATTAGATGAAGAAGAGAGGATTATGGAATGGGGAAATAGCTAGTAGGAAATAATAAAGTTGATGTGCAGATAGAAAAAGAATTAAAAAATGCAGAAAGGAACATTATGAACTCTGACAGAGTCATCAAAATATCTAATATATATGTACTTATAATCACAGATGGAGAGGAGAGGGAATGAGGCAGAAGCAGTGCTTGAGAGATACCAGTTGAGAATTTTCCAACATGCAAAATATGTTGTTAAAGATTCTAGAAGCACTGCAAACTTTAAGGTTGTTGTTGTTGTTGTTATGTGCCGTCGAGTCGGCCCCGACTCATAGCGACCCCTCCTTGGGTTTCCGAGGCAGTATCACTACGGAAGTAGGATTGCCCAACCTTCCTTCCGAGGAGTGGCTGGTGGGTTTGAACTGCCAGCCGTCTGGTTAGCAGGCAAGTGTCTTAGCCACTATGCTACCAGATACCAGTTGAGAATTTTCCAACATGCAAAATACGTTGTTACAGATTCTAGAAGCACTGCAAACTTTAAGGAGGATATATAAAAAGGAAAATATATCTAATCACATCACAATAAAATATATAAAAAACAATAATGAAGAGAACATCATGAAAGCTGTTAGAAAATAAAAACACATTACTTAAAAGATTAATAAATTAAAAATGATTGATAAATTGTACTTCATTAAAATTAAGAAACTTATTTATCAAAACACATAATTAAGAGGTAGAGAGATGAGATACGGAGTGGAGAAGTCTAACAATATACATCTAATAAAGAACACATATCTATCCAGAATATATAACTAACTACAGCAAAACAATTTAAAAAAATCAATCCATATTTTTAATAAAAAATTTATAAAAGAAGATATACAAATACTCAAAATATATAAAAATATGCTCAAAATTATTAGTCATCAGGGAAATGCAAATTAAAATCTTAAGGAGATAACCACTACACATACAGAGGATATACTATATTTTAATAATGTCATTATAAGTGTTGGGACAGAATTCTCATATGGTGCTGATGGAAGTATGTAGGTGGTACAATTGCTTTGAAACAGTTTATTAGCATTTGCTAATACTAAATATATGGATATCTAGGATCCACAATTTCATTTTTAGGTATATACTAGCAAGAACTTGAACTTATACATGCAAAAGACAAGAATCAGAATGTTGATAGCAACATGAGGCAAAATTACTGAAAAACAGTTAGTTACAACATAGATCTCTAAGATTACTAAAATCACTTGTCATCAAATCCATTCTGACTCATGGCAACCCCATTTGTGTCAGGGTAGAACTGTGTCCCCTAGGGTTTTCAAAGGCTGATTTTTCAGAAATAAACATCCAAGTTGTTTTTAGACGCTGTCCAGTAGTCTCTGACTCATAGTGTGACCCTACTACAGTAGAATGAAACACTGCCCAGTCCTCTAATCCTGATGCCATGCTCTTCTTCACATTGTCTAGTTTCTCGGATTATTTGCTCTTCATACAGATTGAACAAATATGGTGAAAGGATACAACCCTGACACACTCCCTTCCTGATTTTAAACCATGGACTATCCCCTTGTTCTGTTTGAACGACAGCCTCCTGGTCTAAGTGCAGGTTCCTCATGAGCACAATTAAGTGTTCTGGAATTCCCATGGCCCTTGCTATACCTGAGCTGATCATTGCAGCCACTGTGTCAATCCATCTGATTAAATATCCAGGTCTTCATTCTAAATCCAACAATACTAAAAGGGATAAATAATTTGTGATGTGAAAAAGAATGGTCTATTGCTACATGGGGTAACATGGATGAATCTCACAGATAGAACATTGAGTGAAAATGTCCAGACACAAATGAGTAGATTTCCAGATCACAAATTTAAAAATGGGCAAAACTGATCTATTCTAATAAAATTCAGGATAGTGATTACTTTTTTGGGGGGCTAAAAGTGGGCAAAGCCATGAGGAGATTCTCTAGGAAGTATGCTGATTTCAGTGGTAGTAATTTGGGTATGCTTAATTTGTGTAAATTCATCAATCTGATTTATGTGCTTTAGTGTGTGAATAATTCAAGAAGTATGTTATAAAACAGCAAGGAGGCGGGGCAAGATGGCGGACTAGGCAGAAGGATTGCACAGACCCTCTTCAACAAAGAAAAGGGAAACCAATAAATACAGACACAGAAGATAATCTTGGACCCCTGAGCCTTGAAGGAAAGGATGCAGATTTGGACTAAACCCCAACTAGCAGAAGAATTTGCGTGA
>NW_006921741.1:8170366-8176565 GCF_000298275.1 Orycteropus afer afer | reverse complement strand
CGCCAGCCTTCTGGTTAGCAGTCAAGTGCCTTAGCCACTATGCTACCAGAGCTCTAGGCACACCTAAATCTTCAAGGAGACATCTTTGCACTTCAGCACTTGAAAGAGGTCTTTTGCAGCAGATTTACCCAGTGAAATACATCTTCTGATGTCTCGACTGCTGCTTCCATTGGTATTGATTGTGGAACCAAGTAATATCTTTGACAACTTCAATCTTTTCTCCATTTATTGTGATGCTGCTTATACGTCCAGTTGTGAAGATTTTCGTTTTCTTTATGTTTAGATGTAGTCCATACTGCAGAACTATAGTCTTTTATCTTCATCAGCAAGTGCTTCAAGTCATCTTCACTTTCAGCAAGGAAAGTTGTGCCATCTGTATATTGTAGGTCGTTAATGAGTCTTCTTCTAATCCTGATGCCATGCTCTTCTTCACATTGTCCAGTTTCTCAGGTTATTTGTTCTTCATACATATCGAACAAATATGGTGAAAGGATACAACCCTGACACACTTCCTTCCTGATTTTAAACTGTGCAGTAAGTATCCCCTTGTTTTGTTTGAACAACAGCCCCCTGGTCTGAGTACAGTTTCCTCATGAGCACAATTAAGGGTTATGGAATTCCCATTCCTCTCAGTGTTATTCATAATTTGTTGTGATCCACACAATCAAATGCTTTTGCATAGTCAATAAAACACAAACATCTTTCCGGTGTTCTCTGCTTTCACCCAAGATCTATCTGACATCAGCAATGATATCTCTCATTCTACGTCCTCTTCTGAATCCAGCTTGCATTTCTGGAAGCTTTCTGTCAATATACTGCTGCAACCATTTTTGAATTATCTTCAGCAAGATTTTACTTGTATGTGATATTAATGATATTGTTCGATAATTATAACAGTCACTTTCTTTGAAGTGGGTACAAATATGGATCTCTTCCAGTCAGTTGACCAGGTAGCTGTCTTCCAAATCTCTTGGCATAGCCAAAAGTGAGTGCCTCCAGCTTAGCATCTGTTTGTTTAAACATCTCAGTGGCTATTCCATCAATTCCTGGAGGCTTGTTCTTTGCAAATTCCTGTAGTGCAGCTTCAACTTCTTCTTTCAGCACCATTAGTTCTTGAACATATGTCACCTCCTGAAATGGATGAACATCAACCAATTCTTTTTGGTACACTGATTCTGTGTATTCCTTCCATTTTCTCCAGATGTTTCCTGCATAATTCAATATTTTTCTCATAGAATCTTTCAATATTGCAACTCAAGGCTTGAATTTTTTCCTTAGTTATTTTAGCTTGAGAAATGCTGAGAGTGTTCTTCCCTTTTGGTTTCCTAATTCCAGGTCTTTGCACATTTCATTATAATAATTTACTTTGTCTTCTCGAGCTGCTCTTTAAAACCTAATAAATGTAGAAGTCTGAAAAACACCATTTTGCAACTCCCACTGTAATAACTGAATTAGAAAAAATATCAGTGGGTGCTAAAACGATTAACAGAAAGTTAATAGGAAAATAGGATACTTACATAGCTTCTTATCACCTCATGGACCCTTTATTAATTGCAGAAAAGAAAATTAACTTTAAAATGGAGAGATTTGGCAAATGTACATATGTTGTTGTTCTTAGGTGCCATCGAGTTGAGTCTGACTAATAGAGACCCTATGTCCAACAGAACAAAACACTGCCCAGTCCTGTGCAGTCAATCCATCTCATTAAGAGTCTTTCCCATTTTCGCTGACCCTCTACTTTACCAGGATACATATTAATCATGTGATCAAAGAGCACCACCAAAAATGGAACAAATTGACATTTTTTACCTTCTGATGTTTTGAAATAAACATAGTCAAAATACTTCACTTGAATAAAATTGTGAGGTAATAATACAGGCAAATCTATACTATGAGACATTTTATAAGATTGGGCACTCATTTTTTAGTTGTTCAATGCAAATATGTATTAAAATAAATTGATCCTTGCAAATTGACCACATACTTACTACTTTGACCTTTAACTTGCTGAATACAATCATTAGTTATAAAATATTCTTGTAGCCAGAGACCATTAAGTATGATATTAAATGTAAGTTTTTGTAGATGCTCTTTATCAATTGAAAAAGTGTCCCTTCTATTTCTAGTTTGCTGAGAGTTTTTTTTGTTTGTTCATTTGTTTTTAGCATGAATGGGTATAGAATTCTGTCAAAGGATTTTCCATCTATTGAAACCATATTCAATTAATAGGTTGAAGTAAATTGGCTAATTTTCAGACATTAAACTAATCTTTCATTCTTGAGATAAAATCCACTTGCTCATGATTTAATATCCTTTTTATATATTTCTGGATTCGTTTTGTTAATATTTCTCTAAGGATATTTAGATCTTGGTTTATTAGTGTTATTAGAATGAAGTTATCTTGTAATATCTTTGCCTAATGATGGCATCATGATAATATTGGCTTCAAAAATTAAGAGGAGTGAATCTTCTTGCCTTCTCCATTTTCTGAAAAATATTTGTGAATAATTAGTGTTATTTCTTCTTTAAGTGTATCAGTGAAACCAGCTGCGCCTGTAGTTTTTGTGTGTGTGTGTTAGAAAGTTGTCTTTATTTTATTTTATTTTATTAAAGTGTTTATTTTGAGATAATTGTGGACTCACATGGAGTTATAAGATATAATATAGAGAGATTCCATGTATTTAATTTCTTCATTGGTGACATCTTACAAAACTATGGTATAATATATCAACCAAGAAATTGACATTGATATAATACACTGATCTTATTTAGTATTCCCCAGTTTTACATGTATTTGTGTGTGTGTGTGTGTATGTGTATCTATGCAATTTTATCACGTCAGATTAGTAGTATCCACCACTACAAAATGTTTTCACAACCATAAGAATCTTATGTGTTGCCCTTTCATAACCACACCTATCTCCCCATCATTTAATCTCTGCAAACCACTATGTGTTCTCCAGCTCTATACTCTCATCATTTCAATTATATTATGTAAATGCAATAATATACTATGTAACCTTTGGGGTTTTTCTTTTTTCATTAAGCATATTTCTCTTGAGATTCATCCAAGTTGTTGCATGTATTAATAGTGTCTTAGTTATCCAGTGCTGTTATAACAGAAATACCACAAGTGAGTGAGTGGCTTTAATGAACAGCAATTTACTTTCTCACAGTTTAGGAGGATAACAGTCCAAATTAAGGCCTCCAGCTCTAGGGCAAGGCTTTCTCTGTCTTCATTTCTCAGCATATATGCCCAGGAGTACCATTGCTGGGCTTCATGGTAGTTGCTTGTTTAGTATTATAAGAAATAGCCAAGCTGCTTTCCATAAAGGCTGTGGTATTCTGTATTCCCAACAGCCATGTATAAAGAATCAGTTTCTGTACATCTCTGCCAGTATTTGGTATTGTCTTTATTCTCATTTTAGCTGTTCTGATAGGTGTACACTGATAGATATTTCAGAATGGCTTTATTATACATTTCTCTAATGGCTAATGGTGTTGTTGCATAGCTTTATGTGTGATTATTTTCCATTGGTATATCCTCTTTGGTGGAATGTGTGTTCATGTCTTTTGCCCATTTTCTAGTTGAACTGTTTGGTTGGTTGAACGTTACTGTTGATTTCTGAGAGTTCTTTATATATAGGGTCTAGATATAAGTCTGTTTTTTAGATGTATGGTGTACAAATCTTTTCTTCCAGCCTACAGTTTGTCTTTTCATCCTCTTAAAAATGTTTCACATAGCAAAATATTTTAATTTTCAGTGTGGTCCAGTTTATCAATTTTTACTTTTATGGATCATGATTTTAGCGTTGCTTAGAAACTTTCTAACCAAAAATTCTGTTCATTTAGCAGATACAGCACTATGCTGGAACAAATAAGAACAGTAGCTATAAGGCACCTGGCATAATACCAGGAACAGAATAGATGCTACACAAACCTACATTTCCTTCTCTTATGAGATGATTGTGAAGATTAAGAAAAAATGTTTATGAGAAGTTGTACAATATACATTATAATCAAGAATTTAGTTAAATAACTATGACTTTTTACTCTATTGTCAGGGACAGAATGTTGAGCTGAACACACTGCAGGGCATTTCTAAATTTTTTAGTTGGCTAAGTGAATCAGCTTGTGAGCAATTCAAGTTTATAGCAATGTCTATATAGCTGTATCTTCAACTGTATGAAACTGCTGATCTATGACCATTTTGACCTTCAGAGAAAAACATCAGTTCATGCATCTCAACTCAATCTATTTCTATCTAGTTATAATTTATCTATCCATGTATTATATTTTATATGAATACACATGTATATATGAATTCTTAAAATTTCTATAAATAAAATTTATTTTTGTTTTAAAAAAATCATAACTAGGCCCATGATGACGTAATTTTGCTGTACATAAAACTGATAAAACAGCTTAGAATATGGAGTCTTATCCAGAGATTTATGTTTTTTGCCATGATCATATTGCAAGGAAGAATCACAGTGTGGTTAATAGAAAAAGTCATGTCAAAACCTATTGTTGACACATACTAGCACCAATACTTCACCTTTAAAATGAGGAAATTAAAAGTACCTCACTCATCATGATGTGAAGATTATCTAAGTTTCCACATGCAAATCACTTGAAATAGCACTTAACACATAATAAGGATGAAATAAAAATAAGCTATTATCTCTATTAATATGTGAGGACTACACTAAGATATCTGATTTTTATTGAATTGCTGCTCCCAACAAGCTTAAAGACTGATTTTCTGTCCAACACATTACTTTACCTATGTAAATTTTATGTACACTGGGCACAAGTGGCCAGAGATAAATAATCTGGTGGACCTTGTCAGTCACTTTAGTTAGAGACATTTTTGAGTCAAGATCTACATGAAAGTCACAGCTAAGACACACTTACCTCTGCTCTCTTTTATTTCTCCTATATGTACTTATTGAAAATCAACAGTGGACAGACACTGTTCTAGGGGTGGGTATGCAGTGGCGAACTGTCTTTATATGTATATATAACTTTTTTTTTCTTACCACCAACTCTTTTATGAATATGAAGAGATCCATAGATTTCCTCTGTAGAAATAAATGCATATACATACATATGTACAAAATTTTGCACGAAGAAGTATTCATTGTCCAAAGGTCAAGAATTCTGATCAAACCCCCAAATGCGTCTTAGGCTATGTGTCCTTCCATTTCCGCTGTCCATCTTATGTGCCTACAATATCCATCTTTGTTTGCTCACCTACCAAACTGCAGCGCCCCTTCAAATTCAAATCTTAAATTAAGCTTTGCCTTGTCTGTGAAGGGTTTTCTGATTTTTAACAAACCCTTCAGAGATCCTTCTAAACTCCTGATCATTCCATAGTTGCATTTATCCTTTTGTTCTGTAACTGTTAGTTTCTAAGAATATTGTGGGTTCTTTGAAGGTAGCAACTAAATCTTTTCATGTTTGGATCATCATTATCTAGACGGGTATGTGGCAGGTTTTGAATGGATTTTACAAATAAAGAAAAATGATATCTAGAAGATGTTAGGTTAGTTACTTGAGTAAGTCAGTGGCAGCACAGAGCAAAAACCCTGGTGTTCTTGCTCAGTGTAGGTCTCCCTTTATTTCTCTTCTATCTAGGTGCACAGGAAAGGAAACATTTTTTACAACAGGAAATGGTGGTAGGGCAGGAGTGGAGTTACATTGCACATCCAGAGGCCTCGAGAAGGAGCAGTGCTCCCCCTCGTGGAATATCTGAGAGATGGAGGTTAAAAAAAAGATTCTGAACTCAAGAAGTCCTGTCAGGAAGCAAGATGAATCTTTAGCTGTGAATCTGAACAAGTGTGTCTCTTCAATCTGTCTGAACAAGTATGCCCCTTCAATCTGTGCTCCCCAAGAAGGGAAGCTCACGCAATGTTTCTTCTGACCACGAGCAAAAAAAATCTTCATATCAAGTTTTAAATGGTTTTCATTAGATTCCACAGGTATCTGAGTAGATTCCTTAGGCAGGTACTTTTCCCTGTATTTGCTCATTACAACGCTATTGAAGCAGATTTCCTCACCCTATTATTACAGATATAGGAGCTCTGGTAGCATAGTGCCTAAGGCATTTTGACTGCTAACCAGAAGGCTGGCTGTTCAAACCCACAAGCCACTCCTCGGAAGGAAGGTTGGGCAATCTACTTCCATAGTGATACTG
>NW_006921741.1:8160988-8169596 GCF_000298275.1 Orycteropus afer afer | reverse complement strand
AAGCACCGGACCCTACACTACATTGCCTGTTGTTATTGTTAGGTGTCATCGAGTCAACTCTCTGACTCATAGCAACCCTATGTACAACAGAAGGAAACACTGCCCCATTGTGTGCCATCCTCACAATCCTTGCTATGCTTGTCATTGCAGCCACTGTGCCAATCCATCTTGAGGGTCTTCCACTATTTTCTGACATTCTATTTTACCAAGTATGATATCTTTCTCCAGGGAACAGCCCCTTCTGACAACATGACCAAAGTAGGGGAGATGAAGTCTGGCCATTCTCACTTCTGGCTGTACTTCCTCCAGGACAGATTTTTTTCCTTCTTTTGGTGTTTTCAATATTCTTCATCAACAATGTAAGTCAAAGGCATCAACTCTTCTTTGGTCTGCCTTATTCATTGTCCAGGTGGACATGCATATGAAGCAAGTGAAAATACCATTGCTTGGATTAAGCAAGCCTTCATGTCCAAAGTGAAATCTTTGCTTCTTAACACCTTAAAGAGGTCTTTTGCAACAGATTTGCCCAGTGCAATACAATGTCTGATTTCTTGACTGCTGCTTCCATTGGTGTTGATTGTGGATCCAAGTAAAATGAAATCTTTGACAACTTCAGTCTTTTCTCCATTTATCACAATGCTGATTATTGGTCCAGTTGTGAGGATTTTCATTTTCTTTATGTTGAAGTGTCATCTATATTGAAGATTGTAGTCTTTGATCTTCATCAGTAAGTGCTTCAAGTCATCTTCATTTTCAGCAAGAAAAGTTGACTCATCTGTATATCGCAGGTTGTTAATGATTTTTCCTCCAATCCTAATGCTGCAGTCTTCTTCATATAGTTCAGCTTCTCAGATTATTTGCTCAGCATATATATTGAGTAAGCATGTTGAAAGGATACAACACTGATGCACACTCCTCCCGATTTTAAACCATGCAATATCCCCTTGTTCTGTTGGAATGACTGCCTCTTGATCTATGTACAGGTTCCTCATGAGCACAATGAAATGTTCTGGAATTCCCGTTCTTTGCAATGTTATCCATAATTTGTTATGATCCACACAGTTTAATGCTTTTTTGTAGTCAGTAAAATACAGGTAAACATATTTATGGTATTCTTTCCTTTCAGACAAGATCCATCTGACATCAGCAATGATATCCCTTGTTCCATGTCTTCTTCTGAATCTGGCTTCATTTCTGGAAGTTTCCTGTCAAAATACTGCTGCAACTGTTTTTGAATTATCTTTAATAAAATTTTACTGTAGGTGATATTAATAATATTGCTCCATAAATTCTATGTTCAGTTGGATCATCTTTCCTTGGAATGGACACTAATATGGATTTCTTCCAGTCAGTTGACCAGGCAACTGTCTTCCAAATTTCTTGGCATAAACTAGTAAGCTGCATCCATTTGTTGGAACATCTCAATGAGTATTCTGTCAATTCTTGGAGCCTTGTTTTTCACCAGTTCCTTCAGTGCAGCTAAGAATTTTTCTTTTAATACCATTGATTCTTGATCATATACTACCACCTGAAATACTTGAACGCCGATCAACTGTTTTTGGTACAGTGACTCTGTGTATTCCTTCCATCTTCTTTTGATGCTTCTGCATCATTCAATATTTTGCCCAAAGAATCCTTCAATATTGCAACTCGAGGCTTGATTTTTTTCTTCCGTTCTTTCAGCTTGAGAAATGCTGAGCATGTTCTTCCCTTTAGGTTTTCTAACTCCCAGTCTTTGCACATTTTGTCATAATAATTGATTTTGTCTTCTCAAGCTGCGCTTTGGAATCTTCTGTTCAGATCTTTTACCCCATCATTTCTTCTATTTGCTTTAGCTACTCTCCATTCAAGAGCAAGCTTCAGAGTCTTTTCTGACATTCATTTTTTGTCTTTTCTTCCTTTCCTGTCTTTTTATTTTATTTATTTTAATTTTTACAGTGATTTGGGTGAAAGTTTACAGAGCAAATCCATTTCCCATACAGTAGTTCATACACATTTTGTTTCATGACATTGACTGCAATTCTCCACAATATAACAGCTCTCTTCCCACTTCTTCTCCCATAGTTACCTCTTCCTTGTGTCCTTCTCTCCCATGTACTCCCACCCTCCTGAGCTGTCTCCCCGTGCAAACACTGCCTTCTATTCTCCCACAATTGTTTGCTCCAAGGAGTGTATCTACCTAATGTAAATGTTTACCCATATGCCTGCCTATTGTTTGGCTGGAAGCCACACCTTTCCTGTCTTTTTAATGACTGTTTGCTTTATTCATGTATGATGTTCTTGGTGTCATCCCACAACTTATCTGGTTTTTGGTCATTGTTGTCCAATGCATCAAACCTATTATTCAGAAGATTTCTAAATTCAGGTGGGATATAATCAAGGTCACATTTTGGCTCTAGTGGACTTATTTTTAATTTTCTTCAGTTTCAACTTCAACTTGTGTGTGAGCAATTGATTGTCTGTTCCGTAGTCTGCTACTGGCCTTGTTTTTACTGAAATTGAGCTTTTCCCTCGCCTCTTTCCACAGATGTGTTTAATCTGATTCCTGTGTATTCTATCTCACTAGGTCCACGTGTATAACTGCTGTTCATGTTGTTGAACAAAGGTATTTGTAATGAATAAGTCCTTGGTATTGTAAAATTCTGTCATGCTATATATGGAGTCATTTCTATCACCAAGGCCATATTTTCCAACACATTTTGCATGTGTTGGAAAATATGATTCTATGATTCTTACTTGTTTCCAACCTTTGCATTCCAATCACCACTAATAATCAATCTTGATTGTATGCATGGTCAAATTCAGACTGCAGACGGTGGTAAAAATCTTCAATTTCTTAATTTCTGACTTTGGCAGTTGGTGCATAAATTTGAATAATAGTAGCATTAACTAGTCTTCCTTTTAGGTGTATGGATATTATACTATAACCGGCAGCATTGTACTTCAGGATAGATCTTGAAATATCCTTTGTGACAATGAATATGGAGCCATTCCTCTTCAATTTGTCATTTCAGGCATAGTAGATCATATAATTGTCCGATTCAAAATGGCCAATACCAGTTCATTTCAGTTCACCAATGTCTAAGACATCGAACTTTATGCATTCCATTTCATTTTTGACAACTTTCAATTTTCCTAGATTCATATTTCCCGCACTCCACACTCGGATTACTAGCAAAAATGTGGAGCTGTTTCTTCCCATTTTGAGTTATGCCCCCTCAGCAAATGGAGGTCCCCAAAACCTCACTCCACCCATGTCACTAAGGTCAACTCTACTTTGAGGGGGCAGCTCTTCCCTAGTTATTTTAAGTGTCTTCTGACCTGAGGGACTCATCTTCTGGCACTATATCACACAATGTTTCAGGACTATTCGTAGTTTTCTGGTAATATATCAAACAGTGTCTCACTGCTATTTATAAGGTTTTCACTGCCCAGATTTTTAGATGTGGATTGTCACTTTCTTCTTCCTAGTCTGTCTCAGTCTGGAAGCTCTGCTGAAACCTGTTCACCATGGGTGACTCTGTAGGTATTTGAAGTACCGGTGACATAGCCTCTGTCCTTACAGCAACATGCAAGCCACCACAGTATGACAAACTGACAGATGATGAGTGATAGATACATTGCCTGAAGGAGTGGAAATAAATAAGTGACACTACTGACTATCTAAAGACCTGAATTTCTGCCTATAGGGCTGCTCTCTTAGTTCACTCAGTTTAATGGAAACCAGGAAGAAAGAGAAGAGGTGAAGTTCCCCCTTTCCCACTTGCATAGCTTGAGGGATGGCTGAAGAACAGGCCATGATTTAGCCAGCTATGTCCTTCTTAAAAAAGAGGAGCAGTTAATATTCTCACCAAGAGTTAACATTGTAGGCACATTTTTTATAACTGAAAAATTTGTAAAGAAATACAGGCAACTGAATGCAGCTTGGTACTTTGATCTTAAGGATGATCTATTATCAATTACAAATTTGCATTGATTATTAATTTCACTTTTGGGAATATGCAGATGTTGTCTCTTCACAGTGGTTACATGTCTATCTTCTTTCCCACAGAAACCATGAGATCCTCTACTGCTGAATGCTAGTTCTAATAACATTTTCAGCACTGGCCCTGGGAGTTGTACCTCTCATTCTCTGATCCCAGCCAGCCCTGTCAGTTCCTTGGGTCCATTGCTGAATAGCAGAGGCTCCAACTTGCACTCTACACCCTCTCACCCTCACTGCCCCCACTAAGCATGTGATAATGTCCAACTGGAAGAAAAAGAACTGAGGGGGGACTTTCCTAAACTACACGATTGTCAGGATAAAGAGGAGGCTTTTTCAGGAGGGAGGAGCTCTGCTAGTGCCGTGGTGAAAGAATTGGCTGCTAATCAAAAGGTCAGTGATTCACATCCACCAGCCACTTTGCAGAAGAAAGATGAGGTGATCTGCTTCTGTAAAGATTTAGTCTTGAAAACCTATGGGGCAGTTCTACTCAGTCCGATAAAGTCACTGTGAGTGATTCAATGGCAGTGGTGTTTAGTTTTGGTTTGCCAGGAGGGTAGGAGGAGAGTGAGAGAAATCTGGGTTGACCACCCTAACACCATAAGGGCTTGTTACAGAGTGTGGAAGTTGTGAAGAGAGTGGCATATTGGCTTTGACGTCAAACAGGCTTTTCTTCCAGTCTTAACTCTGCCACTTTTTAACTATGTAAATTTGAGAAAGTCATTTAACTAATGAGAACTTAATTTTCTGGACTTCTAAATTAGGATAATAACAACTAATTAATAGTGGAGTCCCTAAGTAGCACAGATGGTAATGCACTTAACTGGTAGACAAAAAGTTGGCTGTTCTAACCCACCAGAGGCACCTCAGAAGACAGAGCTGGTAATCTGCTTCCAAAAGCTCGCAGCCTTGAAAACCCTATGGAGCAGTTCTACTCTACGCATGAGGTCTCCATGAGTCAGAATTGATGATAAGTAAAAACAAGAACAATGGTAAAATAATAAGAAACAAACTGGGGACATTCCCGTTCTTGTGATTAGAAGATGCAGAGTAGGGGGCATTATGAAATAGAGAAGTAGGCATATTTTAGTTTTCATGCTAATTTGTACCACTTACTAACTGTGAATTTCTTAAACCCCTTGGCCCTTGGTTTTCTCATCTAGAACATGGAGCTGATGCCATCTAACATATTGAGTAAGAAGAAATAAAACAGCATATATAAGAAGGTGTTGTAGGACCTGGCATACAGATTCTAAATTCCTTTATTTCTCCTACTACCAATCTCATATTCCATAACCATTTGACACTAGAGAGCAATAAGGGGAGAGGAGAGTGTACTCTGTTGGGCACTTGTCTTCTCCTTCCCACTTAATAATAAGGAGCTCTGGTGGTGTAGTGCCTAAGGCATTTGACTGCTAACCAGAAGGGTGGCAGTTCAAATCCACTCAGCCACTCCTCAGAAGGAAGGTTGGACAATCTACTTCTGTAATAATACCGCCTTGGAAACCCAAGGAGGGGTCGCTATGAATTGGATCCAACTCAACAGCAGTGAGTTTAAGCAATATTCTGGCTGCTTATGCTACTACTGCTGCTATTCTGTTTTTTTTTTTTTTTTTTTCTATTGAGCAGTGACTATGTACCAATATAGATCAGGTAATGTGCAAAGCATTTTACTTGCATTATTGATTTTAATTGTAATATGTCTGCTTTCCATCAAGTCTTTATTCCATGGCCTTGTAAACAGTATCTCATTCCAGCCCAGGGGTTATGCAGGGCAGGGATACTATATGAGGCCCTCTTAGTAAACCATAAGCTTCAGTGGCTCTTGGAGAACAAGACTCAGCCTATGCATCTATTTTTCCACCTCATAGACTCACCATCTACTGATGAGACCCTCTGACTGATTTCACCACTCACCATCCTAACTGTGATAGGCTTTTTTCTTATTATTTCATTGTAGCATTTTGCAGGCAAACATAAATCTCCAAATTGTCAGATTTTAAATCAGGTAGGAACAAAATCATAACATTGCTTTTCCATGTGTTAGTCATTCTCAAGAGTTTTTTTTTTTTTCTTTTGTTCCAGTCATTCTAAATGCCAAAAAATAGCAGAAATGAAAAAAGTAATCATGAGGTCGGGAGCTCTGGTAGCATAGTGGCTAAGGCACTTGACTGCTAACCAGAAAGCTGGCGGTTCAAACCCACCAGCCACTCCTCAGAAGGAAGATGGGGCAATCTGCTTCCATAGTGATAGTACCTCGGAAACCCAAGGAGGGGTCATTATGAGTCGGGTCCGACTCAACTGCACATAACAACAACAACAACAATATCCTTGGATGTTATTAGCAGAAAACAAACAAACAAACAAAAAAATAGCCATCTTTATGGCACTGAATATGTACTTTCACTAAACAAAAGAAATTGATGAAACTACAACAAATAAAGTTATGTTTTCCTCAGCCCTTCTTTAAACAGGTAAGTAAGCACACTTAATATCAAGGGTGTTATTTTTTCTGTTGTTTTTCCAATTTTCTATCCCTGTTCCTAATTTATATTCTCTGTGGTTACTTGACATTAGATAACTATTTAAGGTTCTGGATCATTTTTCGTATTTTGTGAAAATGTATTACCTACAAGTCTTCTGAGGAAAAAGAACTCTGAAGTATTAATAGACCTAAAGAATGTCAGAACTAGAAAAACTTTAGCTAAAAGGCTTTTTTTTTTTTTTCTGGGGCAACCACCTTATTTTGCAAGTTAGGAAACTGGGACCCTGAGAATTTTGAGATTTGTGTGCTCTGGGAGGATCTTCTTTGTAACATAATATTTGCCTCTCTATGTATTTGGTCCTTTGAAATTATTTTTACACAGTGAAAACTGAATAGGAAGTTCCCCTTTGAGTTTTAAAATACCAAATTCCTCCAGTGGTATAGTAGAGCCCCATGAATATCGTCAGTTTCAGCTTGCTTCTTTCAACACCCACTGGGGCACTGAGGAAATTTAGTGAAGTAGAGTAGAGGAGTTTGATTGAATGTAATTAAGGATCCTTTTTCCCCAATACAATGGAGATTCTACAATCTTTTTTATGTCCTATCTGGCTGGTTATAGTTTTCTGTGAATATAATTCCTATGTCAGAGATGATTCATGGGACAAAGTTCCCAAATTACTTTTAAGGGGCTTGTTAATTAACAGAAAATTTACCAGGAGAGAACCCAGTAATGTCCACAGGTCCCTTACCTTGTTAGTTTCCTACCACTTTTCTCCATATTGGTTATCAATAGTCCTTGACCAGTCCCACTCTCTTCCCTTCAGGTGCAGTGTTTCTCCTGCTGATGGTCTCATCTCCCAACACAGATGCAGAAAGTTGCCCCCTGGGTGTCCTTCCAAGGATGTGAATAATATAGTGGCTCTTTTCTGTTCCTGCCCCATTTAGGAGTGAGAAGCCCCTGGGGGCTGAGTAAACATCAGCTTCCTAGATCTGTAGGTCAAAGTATAAAGGTTTCTCCTTATGTATGAGGTGACCAGTGAGAAAGCTGATAGGTCCCAGAGAGGGGAAGTAACTTGGCCACACCTTGAGCTAGTGGTGTTATGTGCCATGGAAGTAGGACCAGACTCATAGTGACCTTAGGTTTTAGAGGCAGCATCACTACAGAAGTAGATTGCCCAATCTTCCTTCTAAGGAGTGGCTGGTGGATTTGAACCACCAGCCTCCTGATTAGCAGTCAAGGGCCTTAGGCACTATGTTAACAGAGCTAGTAGTAGGCCTGGGAATCTCCTGATTCCAACACCAATGAAGTTTCATCTCTCAGGTGAATTTTACACTGACTGGAGACACCTTAGGAAAAGAGGAGGAGGGGAAGGCATGGAGGAAGAGAGTGTGCCTTGAGGCACTTTTGATCTGGAAAAACAGTACTTCCCACAAATTGGGCAAAGGTATGTGTCTTAGTCAAGCAATAGTGTGTCTCAGTAGTTAAAAAAAAAAGATTTTGTAGTTGGACAAGACTAGACGTTAGTCCCAGATGTACCAGTTTCCTGCTCTCTGACATTGAGAAAAATTGCTGAACTTCTCCAACTAAACCTTGGTTTCTTCATCTGTAGATGAGAATTACAATAACATACACTGTGGGGTAATCTTGCAGGACTAAATTTCATAATGCATGTGACATACCTAGAAAAGTAACAAATAGGCACTGGTAAATGTGGCAATTTTTAATATCAAGAACATCTCTGCTTCAGTCTCACCCTTACTTACCCTTTTTAATTGCCTGGAAATCCTGCTATTTCTATCATATTTTTGAAATATTTAATAAGGATTCATTCTTAAGAGGACATGATTTTGAATCAGATATAACAGGGCTTGAATTTGGGCTACAGCATTTATTTACCATTTACTGGGCAATCTACTTCCATAAAGATTTACCATATCAGAAACCCAATGAGGGTCACTATGAGTCGGTATCAATTCGATGGCAGTGGGTTTGGGTTTTTTTGTTTTTCATATTCCTTTATGCATGTCAATCCACCATTGAAGGCTCAGTTTGTTAACCTAGAAGATGGAAATAATAATACATTTCTGATAGAAATGGATCTATTTTGAAGATTATATGAGATTATAAATTTTAATAAGAG
>NW_006921741.1:8158353-8160888 GCF_000298275.1 Orycteropus afer afer | reverse complement strand
TAGTGATACTGCCTTGGAAACCCAAGGAGGGGTCACTATGAGTTGGTCCAACTCCATGGCACATAACAACAATAATAATGTTACAGATAAAAAACTGAATTTCAGAAATTACAAACAATTATCCAAAGAGTGCCCAGTCTGGGACACTGGTCTTTGAGTTTTTCTACCACATTCTACTAGCTGTTTAGGCAGGAAAATTTGGGTAGCTATAAATTGAGTTAGCCATCCTTGTTGATAGAATTATGTTAGCTACAAAACAGGTAAAAGGAGCTGGCTCTTGGCTGACAGCCCAGCTGTAGAAATCAGAGTTGCTTTTCCTTCACAAGAACTCCAAGGAAAGAAAATAGCATCTGAAGAAAGGGCTACCATGTGGGGAGTGAAGGAGCACACAAGAATTCTTCTCCTTCATCCATGTAGCTAGCAATGGTCCTAATACTTACCTGAAATGGAGGTCATGGAAGAGAAGCACTGTAGCTCCCAGATGCCTCACACACAGGTTCTAAAGCACAGCCTGAACCATTTTTCTTCTCTAAGAATCAAGACATTCTTTTAACTGAAACAGCAGATTGGGAACATGCAACAGTCCAACAGGAACCCTTTTCCTGAAAGAAGCACTATTAGCTTTATTTTGACTAATACTTTCATTATCTCTTTTTCTTGAGGTTTTTCCATCTTTTTAGATATAATAAACACCCAAATCATCACAATAGAATGATTTACCAATTTCCACATCTTAAATCACTGCAAAGCAATAATAAAAAATAACAGCTAATACCGGTTGATCAGTTATTTTATAAGTGCTTTGCTTGCATTATCATCTCATTTAATCTTCATAGCAAGAGAAATTTATAGAGTTTCAGTAACTTGCCCAAGGTCACAATGAGTAGTAGAGCTGGGACTGTAAGCGAAGCACCGGACCCTACACTACATTGCCTGTTGTTATTGTTAGGTGTCATCGAGTCAACTCTCTGACTCATAGCAACCCTATGTACAACAGAAGGAAACACTGCCCCATTGTGTGCCATCCTCACAATCCTTGCTATGCTTGTCATTGCAGCCACTGTGCCAATCCATCTTGAGGGTCTTCCACTATTTTCTGACATTCTATTTTACCAAGTATGATATCTTTCTCCAGGGAACAGCCCCTTCTGACAACATGACCAAAGTAGGGGAGATGAAGTCTGGCCATTCTCACTTCTGGCTGTACTTCCTCCAGGACAGATTTTTTTCCTTCTTTTGGTGTTTTCAATATTCTTCATCAACAATGTAAGTCAAAGGCATCAACTCTTCTTTGGTCTGCCTTATTCATTGTCCAGGTGGACATGCATATGAAGCAAGTGAAAATACCATTGCTTGGATTAAGCAAGCCTTCATGTCCAAAGTGAAATCTTTGCTTCTTAACACCTTAAAGAGGTCTTTTGCAACAGATTTGCCCAGTGCAATACAATGTCTGATTTCTTGACTGCTGCTTCCATTGGTGTTGATTGTGGATCCAAGTAAAATGAAATCTTTGACAACTTCAGTCTTTTCTCCATTTATCACAATGCTGATTATTGGTCCAGTTGTGAGGATTTTCATTTTCTTTATGTTGAAGTGTCATCTATATTGAAGATTGTAGTCTTTGATCTTCATCAGTAAGTGCTTCAAGTCATCTTCATTTTCAGCAAGAAAAGTTGACTCATCTGTATATCGCAGGTTGTTAATGATTTTTCCTCCAATCCTAATGCTGCAGTCTTCTTCATATAGTTCAGCTTCTCAGATTATTTGCTCAGCATATATATTGAGTAAGCATGTTGAAAGGATACAACACTGATGCACACTCCTCCCGATTTTAAACCATGCAATATCCCCTTGTTCTGTTGGAATGACTGCCTCTTGATCTATGTACAGGTTCCTCATGAGCACAATGAAATGTTCTGGAATTCCCGTTCTTTGCAATGTTATCCATAATTTGTTATGATCCACACAGTTTAATGCTTTTTTGTAGTCAGTAAAATACAGGTAAACATATTTATGGTATTCTTTCCTTTCAGACAAGATCCATCTGACATCAGCAATGATATCCCTTGTTCCATGTCTTCTTCTGAATCTGGCTTCATTTCTGGAAGTTTCCTGTCAAAATACTGCTGCAACTGTTTTTGAATTATCTTTAATAAAATTTTACTGTAGGTGATATTAATAATATTGCTCCATAAATTCTATGTTCAGTTGGATCATCTTTCCTTGGAATGGACACTAATATGGATTTCTTCCAGTCAGTTGACCAGGCAACTGTCTTCCAAATTTCTTGGCATAAACTAGTAAGCTGCATCCATTTGTTGGAACATCTCAATGAGTATTCTGTCAATTCTTGGAGCCTTGTTTTTCACCAGTTCCTTCAGTGCAGCTAAGAATTTTTCTTTTAATACCATTGATTCTTGATCATATACTACCACCTGAAATACTTGAACGCCGATCAACTGTTTTTGGTACAGTGACTCTGTGTATTCCTTCCATCTTCTTTTGATGCTTCTGCATCATTCAATATTTTGCCCA
>NW_006921741.1:8149222-8158253 GCF_000298275.1 Orycteropus afer afer | reverse complement strand
TAGCATAGTGCCTAAGGCACTTGACTGCTAACCAGAAGGCTGGCGGTTCAAACCCACCAGCCACTCCTCGGAAGGAAGGTTGGGCAATCCTACTTCCGTAATGATACTGCCTCGGAAACCCAAGGAGGGGTCGCTATGAGTCGGGGCTGACTCGACGGCATATAACAACAACAACAACATATATAACTTCCCAGAGTTAAGATATATAAAGGGGAAACAGAAACTCAGAGTAATTAATACCTATTCTCAATAGGAATTAGTCTGGAGTAGCCAATCAAACTACCATGATGTCTCCTTAAAAGGCTCTGACAACCTTATTCTTATGGAATGGATGCCAGGGAGATAATTTTCTATAAGCACTGCTCCTTTTTTTTTTTTCTTGTATAACTTTTGATCTTTTCCCTATAGTTGATAATTGCCAAATTGTTTCATTTCCTTGCAATTTTAAAAATATTAGTATTATTTTTCTGACACAACTTAATATAATTATAAAAACTCTCTTCTTACTATTTATCATACTGTCGAACTCATAGAATAACCTTTTCTGGAGCCATCTATCTTAAATTGGTTGCTTTCTGCGCTATTATAACATTTTTTTTTCTTTCCTTTGGTGCCAGATTTGGGATTATTCTTTGTTTGGGAGGGTTTATTTTAAATTTTTTGTTAGTCCTAGGGCATATTTTTTTATTGAAAAGTATTATAAGGTATAGAAAATCTCCTAAAGTGGAGCTTTTCTGAGGTCCCAACTGAATGCACCTCCTACAACCAAGAATAGGAAAGCAATTCCAGATAACCCTGGGCAAACATGTGACTCTCCCCTGCTTCTCTTGTTTCAAAGATCACAGAACTGAGTTGTCTGTAGTCCAATGTCTGAAAACAGTTGCTTATACATTTTCTCCACTTCCATAGTTGTTTACAGCAGAAGGACAAGTCTAATGCAATTACGCTTTCATGGCCAGAAGCTGGTGTACTAAAGCTCTTTCTTTTTCTCTGATAATTATTATATTATTCTGTTCTTTAATGGGAGCTCTGGTGGCATAGTGCCTAAAGCTTTTGACTGCTAACCAGAAGGCTGGTGGTTCAAACCTACCAGCCACTCCTTGGAAGGAAAACTGGGCAATCTACTTCCGCAGTGATACTGTCTCAGAAACCCAAGGAGGGGTCACCATGAGTTGAAATGGACTTGATGGCAATGAGTTTGTTTTTTGTTTGTTTGTCTGTTTTTGGTTCTTTAATAGATACAGTATCTTCTCTGGTTTCTAAAGAGATTTTAAAGATTGTTTAGTTGTTGCATGTTTATTAAGCTTCCTTAGTATTCTTTGTTCTTCATGTTTACTTTGATGTCTTGCTCACATTAGAGACTACCTCAAGTATGTCTGTAAAATCACTTAAAAAGCTGTTTGAAAACTTCTTTGTGAAGCTGGAGGTTGTGGATTGATGTACCTCATCAGAGGGTCATCGACTGATTGGGGAAAATTGATTGCTTTGTTGGGGGACCTCCAGATATCAGTCAGTACAGGTGTATTTTTTTAAGCTGGTTCGTTGTCTTACAGAGGATTTCTTCAACTCTGTGAATGTGAACAGGAACATGAACTTCTTTCTGTCTCTTACAGCAGCTTAGTCTGTACCATATCTAATTCAAAAGGTTGTAAGCTTGGATATCAGTGTTCTGGGAAGAAAGTGAGGAAAGGGAACTGGAGTTTTACCACTGTTCTGAATGCAAACTTTCACTTGATTTCTTCATTTTCAATACCATGTTTTAGTTCTACAATCAGTTGTATCTGAAAGATCCTCTTGGATTCAAACTCTCCAGAGAAAAAACTCCTTATTTTTGGCAAGTGTAGAGAAGGTGTGGTTTTTGTTTTGTTTTTCCTTTTTCTTTTTTTTAGTTAGAGGAGGTGCAGTCACCTGGATATGTGGGCTGAAGAAAGAAATCTGGGATGAGGGGCATCTAACTGTACCTTATAAAGATTTTCAATCAATCCCTTTATTTTTAATCTACTCTATTCTCCAGCCATCAGAGAACACTAGTTATTACATTTTCTAAAACACTGTGTCGTTCTGGGATGTGATTCATCTTCTTTCTTATTGCAACTCCTCAGGAGAGTTCTAGACTTCTCTGCATTTCTTTGTTAATCATTAGTCATCCACCTATTTCCCATCTTCCAAAATGATGTGGCAAATTCAGTTGAACAGTGACCCTTTAAAAAATCTGTTACAGATATTTTAGGGTTTTCAAAAGCAATGGCAATGAATGTTTATGTTTAAGCTACCATGTTCAGCAAGAGTAATATGGTTTTGTTATGTTTTTAGTAGAGTAAAAGTAAGACTGTTAAAGTTGATAGACAAGGTGACCTTTAAACTTTTTATGTAAGCTCACTCTTCCAATATAGGTGTTATCTCTACACTACTCGTGTGAGGACCTAGTTATGCCACTTTCTGCTTCAACGTCTCTTGCTTTTCATTCTATGACTGGAACTGAAACAAGAAGCTGTTAGTTTCCCATGACCTAGTGTTATGTATTCTTAGGTAAACAAACCCTTTGTGTCCATGTTACATAGTCATACAGGCAAGAGTGTGTAAACAGCAAAGGGAGTAAAAGTGAACAAGTGGGATAATAACTGAGATCACTTTCCCTACATGTTCTGAGTTGCACATTAGTACTGGCACCTAGACATATTAGTGGCAGCCCTGTCACTTTCAAACACGAAAACACAATTTGCAGGGCTCTCTCATGCCTTTCCTGACTTTATTTCAACAAAATAAACGCATCTGGAAACACCCTTGGAGCAGTGTTCTTCCTGCCTCATTACAGCTACATCAACACATCAGCATTGTGATATTGCCCCTCCTGCATCCCTTCTTAGCCAGAGCACCTTATAGCCAATTAAATTCACTGGAGCTCAACTCTGAGACCCAGTCCTTGCCCTTTATCGCTTTTCTCTAACTTGAAATCTAGTCAGCTGAAACCCAAACTGATAACCAGGCATCACTGGAATGAGATATGAGTGAAGAACTTGTGCAACACTGAGGATTGCCCCATTGAAGCATGGCCCAAGGTGTAAAATGAGTCTTTCTAACATTCATTCTTCCTTCTGAGGAGTGGCGGGTGGGTTTGAACCGCCAGCCTTCTGGTTAGCAGTCAAGTGCCTTAGGCACTATGCTACCAGAGCTCCGGTTGGGCAGTCCTACTTTCGTAGTGATACTGCCTCAGAAACCCAAGGAGGGGTCGCTTTGAGTCGGGCCGACTCGACGGCAAAAAGCAACAACAACAACAACATTCATTCTAGAGCAACCATGACTTCCTGTACTTGGGTGCTCTGTTTGTGTTTGAAATACCAGGGCTTAAGGGTGACATTTAGCTGCTGCTGCTCAGGGACTCACTCAATCCCTTTTTATCTCACTCTAGCATTGTTAAAATGCTTGTCACAGCATCCAAGAGGAAAGGGGTAATCAAAGCCCTAAATGTAAGAATCTTAGTGTGACATCCGAGTCATGTGTCAGCCTTCAGTTCCCTAACTATTCACCCATCAGTTCTTTTTCCCTTGAAAATCCCAGCTTGATAATACAAACATATACACAGATTACTCATCCAGCCAAGGCCCCTTCACCTTAATGGCCTCCTAGACTACCTCGAGAATGTCAGAACAGGAAAGGATGTTGGGGATAATCAAACCTAAGTTTCCCATTTTATAAAATTAGATCCAAAATGGGGGAAAAAAATATTTTCTAAGATTACACAGCAAACTTATGCTCTGTTTGGGCAATATGTACAAGTAAAAAGTTGGATCCTGGCTTTACTTGAAATTTTTATACTTTATTCTCCATAGGTTAACTTAATCTGGCTGCATCATATCAGTTTTGTTTTGGATTAATTTTTGTTTTAAAAAGTCTTTTATTAAAATATTGCTTATCTTGATTACTGAAGTTTTGGGGATTTTCTTCAGTTTTGTGCCTGAGATGAGTGCCTCCTCTCCTCACTTTAGTCTCAGGCTTAATCCTGAAGCTTAAACCCATTTTTTAGAATTGTGCCACCACAGAAAAAAAGATAAAATTGCTGACTCTAAAGATAGTCACCTTTCTGCTGGACTATGCTAACATATGGGATGGGGGGGGGGGGCAGAAACAGAAAACTAAACACAGAAAGTAAAATAAGTGTTAGATATGCTCTTGTCTGAGCCAAAATGGATGAAAATTTCCAGAATAAATCTGTTAAGTTGTAGCTCTAACGTCTGTCTCTAGCCTCCTTGACCTACTAGTCAAATTGTTTTGACTAACCTTTTTGGTTGTTACAAAATTTTGATGCTTGAATAATAATAGTTCACTTATAAATTAAGGAACATGTAAAATCATCTTTGCTCAAAGCCCTATAGATGTCCTCTCTTCACATCTAGTAGTACTTCAGATAATAGCTTTGTGCCACATAGCATTTGAAAAATCATTTTTAAAGTGGATAACCTACTACTGGCTGCACTGTATGAGTTCTTGTTTCAATAATTTCTGTTAAAAATTCAGGATACCTTTTTGTGTGTGACATTTTTTTTCTGTACATCATTGGTGCGTGTGTATATATGTGTGTGTGTCTTTATTTGGCTTGGAGAGGGAGTGACCAACTGTGCCAAAGGATGGCAGTAGTATCACGAGGACTTATTATTGTAATTGAGAAATAACAAGTAGGAAAAATGCCTTTGTACATGATTTTGTATTATTAAACTAATTTGACTTAACTTTTAGTTCATCACCACCCTCACCAGCCCCCAACACCCCTCTTCCTTCCTCCCCACAGCCAACCATTAGGGAGTTAAGTCATCAATATCCCTAAGAAAAAGTTAAAGAGAGAGTCAAGCATCTAATACTGTGTTTTACATCTTTCTTTAGGATACTGGTGAGACAGGGCCAAGTTTCAGTCATAGGAGCAAAGTACAAAGAATAAGATAAATGGAAGAGGAATAGTTTCTATGGGTATTGGTTAGGATAGACATTCAGATGTTTTAATAGAGACTAAATAACAGGCTTAAAACAAGAGAGAAGATTTATTTTGCTCTCATAAAAATGTCCTAAGTGAGGAGAAACAATTCAGGAAAAGAGGGTGAGAATGTAATCAATATCATTGAATTGTACATGTAGAGAGTGTTGAACTGGTGTAGGTTTATGTTTTATTGTGTATATTTTCAACAACAATAAAAATAAAAATATATTCCTCCTATAAATAAAAGTCCTATCTGCTTGTATTCCCCAGGGATAGGGTGACTTTTTCCCACAGCTTCTTCCAGGGATGTAGATTGATTTGGTTATATTGCTCTGCCATCTTTTTAGGCAGTTCTACTGAAAAGATAGCCCATAAACTCTTTGTTACTGGTCTGCATTGTGATAAAGAGTCAAACAATTACTTAATTAAGCATACTGCTTTGTTTAGCTGCTGCTTTTTTTTTTTCCTTAGCCATACTTTCCTAATGAAGAAAGGAATACTTTGAATTACATTCTGGTACAAACGCATATCTCATCATGTATAAGAACTTTGAGTAGCATTGCTGGAATGTATTGTTATTGCCATATGGTTGAAGCTGGCTCCCCACCACTATTTCTGTATTCTACTTTATGAAGAAGAAGGAGTAATATGTGTTTGGTAAATAGCTTCCTTCTGAGGACATGCCCCAGAAGTGTATATAGTTTCTGCTCACATCTCTTTAACTCTAACTTCTAGGCGTACTGCAATGCCTAGAAGTGAGTGAGGCTGGGCAATATAGTCACTAGCTAGGTTTTGTATGCCCAAGACAACCTTAAGAGTTCTAGCACTAAAAAAAGAAAGGGGCCTGGATATTAGGAACAATTATCTGTCTCTGACATACATTTCACCCCAATTACACTGGACATGGAATGAATAAGATCAATATGGATCTGGAAGACACATTTGGAGCATAAGAAGAAAAACTGGAAAGTACAACAGGAAAAAATCATGGCAGTTTTTGAGGAATTAAGAAGGTACAATAAATAAGACACATTTTAACTCTTCTGAGTTCTGGACTATTTGAAAAATAACTCAAAATAAGACAAATGAGAGACAAAAATATCAATTTTATTGCTGAAAAAGAATATATGAAGAAAGTGGCTTTTATCTCCAGTAAAAGTAAAAGTATGTCCAGTAAAGAAACTCAGAAGTATAAAGAATCACTCATCCAGTTAGAGGAACTACTGACTCACTCACTGCCTTCAAGTTGATCCCAACTCATAGTGAACCCCCATTGTTTCTGAGGCAGTAAATCTTTATGGAAGTAGATCACCCCATCTTCTCTCTGTGGAGCAGCTGGTGGGTTTACTGGTCTACTAAAAGCATTTCACATACTTTCCTACTTTCCACCAAACAACGACAGGACTTTTCCTATTATCTCTATTAAAAGCAGAGAATAATCAAGAGCACATGGTCTTTGCAGACAGGTTCATCTACATTATGAGATATTTTGCAGGTTCATTGTTATTCTTTAACATTGTATAGTTTTCCACTGTGTGTATGTACCATGGTTTATTTCCATTCATCCACTAATGAACACTTAGGTTGTTTCCATCTCTTTGCTATTGTGAGTAATGCTGCAATAAACACAGGTGCACATATATCTATTCATGTCCTGGCTATTATTTCTCTAGGATATATACATTAGTGGGGTTGCTGGGTCAAACAGTATTTCTCTTTCCAACTTTTTAAAGAAGCTCCATACTGTTTTCCACAGTGGTTGTACCATTTTACAGTCCCATCAGCAGTGTATGAGAATTCCAATCTTTCCACATCCTCACCAGCATTTTTTGTTTTCTGTCTTATTGAACTTTTCTGTTATTGCTGAGGTAAGATGATATCTTACTGTTGTTTTGTTTTCATTTATCTAGTGGCTAAAGAGCAGGAGCATTTCTTCATTATGCTAAGTGAAATACATCAATCTCAACAGGACAAATACTGTATGAATCCACTATTATAAAAAGCCAAGGAAAGATTTACACACAGAAAGAAAAATTCTTTGTTGGTTATTAAGGATGGAAGGAAGGGAAGAAAATGTCACCTACTAGATAATAACCAAACCCATTGCAATCAAGTCAATTCTGACTCATAGCAAATCTATAGAACAGAGTAGAACTGTCCCATAGGGTTTCCAAGGCTGTAAATCTTTATAGAAACAGACTGCTTTTTTCTCCCACACCGAGCAGCTAGTAGGTTTGAACTTCTCACCTTTTGGTTAGCAGCCTAATGCTTTAACCACTGTGTTACTAGAGCTCCTTAACTAGATAATAGACATGAGTTAATTTGGGTGAAAGGAAAGCAATATACAATAAGGAGTGATCAGGAGAATACCATTAAGATGCAGAGAGATGCATAAGAGTTATAGGCAATAAAGGGAAATACTGTCACATACCCAATCATGCAATATCAGTAATAATAAACAATAATCTACAAGTGGATAGATAGGCAGAAAGGAAAGCTGAAAATACATGGGTAAGTGAATAGGACTGTACTCACAACCACATATAGGTTTGGCAAAGGGTATTTCTACATATGTATTTACATGGGCTGCAAATATCATGGATCAAAATTATGAAAACTTCTTAGCCTTAACCAAACACCTTGAGGTAATAAATCACTGGGCTAGCAGTCTTATAAGCACAGTTTCATGGGACAGTTAACTCAATTAGTATAATAGAGCTTACAAAGATAATGTTCTATATCTTACTGTGATAAGTAATGACTGGGGTCTTAAAGGCCAGGGAGTGCCCATTTAAGGTGGAACTATTGATCTCTCTTCATCTGAAGTGAAGAAGAGTGAAGAAAATTAAAAGAAACACATGGAAACAAATAGTCAAAAGGACTAATGTACTACATGAACCTCAGCCTCCTCAACACTGAGATCAGAAAAACTAGAGGATGCCTAGCTACAACTATTAATTGCTTTGAAGAGGATCTCAATAAAACGTCCTGGATAAAGTGGGAGAAAAATGTAGAACAAAACTTAAAATCATAAAAATGACCAGGCTTCTTGGTCTGATAGAGAATGGTGGAACCCCAAGACTATGGCCCTTAGTCACCCTTCAAGTCTGCAATGATGAGTATCCCAGTGGCTCAAACTGCAGCCCAACAATAGGCCTATATAGTAAATAATAACACTAGAGAAGTATGTACTCCTTAGAACAACTGTGCATATGAGATCAAAAGCAACTTATGCCAAGGCATAAGACAAGCTGGGTTCAGAAGAGAGTGAGGAACAAAGGATATCATTGTTGATGTCAGATGGATCTTCGCTGAAAGTAAAGAATACTAGAAAGATGTTTACTTGTGTTTTATTGACTATGCAAAAACATTTGGCTATGTGGATCATAACAAATTATGGATATTATTGTGAAGAATGGGACTTCCAGAACACTTAACTGTGCTCATAAGGAACCTGTACATAGACCAAGATGCTGTTGTTTGAACAGAACAAGGGGACAGATGTGGTTTAAAATCAGACAGGGTGTGTGTCAAGGTTGTATCCTTTCACCATACTTGCTCAATTTGTATGCTGAACAAATAATATGAGAAGTTGGACTCTATGAAGAAGAATGCCACATCAGGATTTGAGAAAGACTCATTAACAACTGGTGATATGTGGACAACACAACCTTCTTGCTGAAAGTGAAGATGACTGAAGCACTAACTGATGAAGATCAAAGGCTACAGTCTGCAGCATGGATTACATATCAACATAAATAAACAAAAATCCTCACAACTTGACCAATAAGCAACATCACAATAAATGGAGAAAAGATTGAAGTTGTCAAAGATTTAATTTTAACTTGGATCTACAATCAACACCCATGGAAGCAGCAGTCAAGAAATCAGACAACATATTGCACTGGGCATATCTGCTGCAAAAGACCTCTTTAAAGTGTTGAAGAGCAAAGATGTTTCTTTGGGGACTAAGGAATGCCCAACAAAGCCATGGTATTTTCAGATGCCTCATATGCATATGAAAGCTGGACAATGAATAAGGAAAACTGAAGAAGAGTTGAT
>NW_006921741.1:8143567-8148857 GCF_000298275.1 Orycteropus afer afer | reverse complement strand
CAATAATGCTCAGAAAGCAGAAAAGGATAGGAAAGAAAGTCAAAGGGAAAAGAGAAACACACGGATGTAGTAGGAAAATGCTGTTATGTTGTGTGGATTGCAATCAATGTCACAAAACAATATATATGAATTGTTGAAATTGGAAAACCAATTTGCTAACTTTCACTCAGCTCACAATAAAAAGTAAAAAGAAAGAAAGAAAGAAAGAAAGGAAGAAAGAAAAGAAAGAAAGAAGCATGTGTTCTTTGCAGACAAAATTATTCTTAAGGAAAGGGAGAAACAAACTGAACTTACCCACTGCATTTTCCGAGATTTTCCAATGAAATGACTCACTTTCTCATCTCTTTGGAAGGTTAAGTAAGAGGAAAGAGAGAGGCCAGTAGTGTTGCACCAGTGAAGCTCCCTCCACCTGGTAGGAAATATCAGAAATTGGAAATACACATTTCTTCACCCTCACATTTCCCAACTGTTTGTTCTCTTAACCCATTAGGCTTAAACATTGAGGTGATAACTAACCTATGGTATGATAGCCCTCTCATCTCTCAGTTTTATTTTCTCTGTCATGAGGCTGTTTTCAAATTATTAATCACTACTTCTTTGGATGTCATTCTGGAACTACTAGTGGATAGTGTATCTTTTGACCCCTGAAGGCTAAAAATTGATCCAAAAGGCATTAATCCAAAAAGCAATAAATTAACTGAATGTCAAAGCCTTCCAATCCAATTTATCAAGTCACTTTATCTAGCATAATCAATCATAGGTCTTCAAAGAGATCACATAATAATTTTACAACAATCAAATGCCAATACAGAAGTATCACAATTTGAATTAAAATGCTTCTTGGTATCAGGGAGAAAATAAAGTTGAAAGAATAATTCTCTTTACAGTTTAAATTTCAATAATTTAAAGTTCAAAGAAACTAAATTTGGAAATCAAATTTTCTTGCCTATATTGTTTCCTTTCCAAGTTCATATTCAGCTTAATCTCAGGCAGAGGGATTATCAACGCATGGCTGGAGTTAGCATTCCTTCAATAGCAGATGCCTGGGCTGTCTTCCACTGGTAAGGCTGTGGATCCTTTAGAAACTTGGGAGCTGAACTGCTTCAATACCAAATCTCTTATGAACCTCACTTTTAAGAAATCCAAAGAGATAACAGGACATACAAGATCATCACAGTATTGGCCCTATGCCCCCAATTTTTTCACTGGAGAAGGACATCATGCTTGGTAAAATGGAGGCTCAGCAAAAAAAGGGAAGGCTCTCAATGAGATGGATTAGCATAGGGGCTACAACCATGAGCTCCAGTATAGAAAGGATTGTGAGGATGGTGCACAATGGGGCAGTGTTGTGTTCTGTTGTAATAGGGTCACTGATTTGGAACTGACTCAATGGCATCTAACAACAACAACAATTATTCTCCATTGGCCCAGTCTTTTTTCATTTCTTCTTTGGACTCTGTGTTTCTGTCTCCACAGTGCTGAAATGATCTAGGCTATAGCATAGTGCCTAAGGCATTTGACTGCTAACCAGAAGGCTGGTGGTTCAAACCCACTAGCCACTTCTCAGAAGGAAGATTGGGCAATCTACTTCCATAGTGATACCGCCTTGGAAACCCAAAGAGGGGTCACTATCAGTTGGGTCTGACTCAACGGCATATAACAACAACAACAACATATCTAATGGCATAGCATCAATACACCCTTATGTGCAAACACTTTCAGACCTGGCCTCTTGGTATAAAATTACTTAGGTCTTAAAACCTTCCTCAGAGAGAAGAAGGGTTCTCTTTCATATACAATTATCCAATTCTTATCCACATTTCTGAGGCCACTATAGTCTGGTGGAGGTACCAGCAGTCTAGATCTAATTACTAATTGTAGTACTACACCTGGTGTCTTTGCTGAAGTATGACTGCCCTCACATTGTGTCTTTGCTGAGACATGAAGCAAAGGTCATTTTGAGGCTCTTTCCTGCACTTTTCCTTGGGCCAGAATTCTATGCATTTCCTGAGAGGTGCGACCTCTTTCCTCAGGCTCATAACTCACACCTTTGCTGAGGACCCACTTTTGTTCAAATAAAGCAAGCCAATGTATTGTTTACAAAAATTCACAGCACATTTAGTTGCCTCAGTAATAAACAAATAAACAAACTACTTGTTTGAATACAAACTGCCTTAAACTCTAGTAATTCCAGTAATGGATGAAATTCCACTTGCTGTTGCCTAAGGCCTAAAGCTATCTGGCACCATTAAAAGAGTTAAATGTTAACCAAACAACTAAAAAACCAACTACATTATTCCTGGTAAGCCACCGAAGTTATGTGCCTTGGCCATGTCAAAATGCTCATCACTTTATATGAACTTTTCCCAAAAAACTAAATTTCACTATTTGTTTATTTCCCAGTTATCCTGTCCAGTGCATGAAATTTTAACATTTTTTGTATTGAACCTTCTCTTTCTGACACTGCCCCATGGGGCAGAGCCTGACCATATGACTGTTAAAGCAGGCAAAAGAGAGAGGATCCTATGAACAGTTTATTTTCTAGGGAAAAGGAGAAGGATGGAAGCTAGGAACACATGATCAATTCCTCTTCCAATTCAGTAATCATTTAAGGAAGAGAGTGGGAGCTCTGGTGGTGTAGTGTCTAAGGCATTTGACTGCTAACCAGAAGGCTAGCAGTTCAAACCCACCAGCCACTCCTCAGAAGGAAGATTGGGCAATCTACTTCCATAGTGATATCGCCTCAGAAGCCCAAGGAGGGGTCGCTATGAGTTGGATTCAACTCTGCAGCAGTGAGTTTGGTTTTTTGGTTTTAAGGAGCAGAGTATAAAAAGAAGTCAGGAATATTAGTGGCATTCCCTCCACATGAAGGAAATGATCCAGATTGAAGGATTATCATTCTCCTCTGGAAACAGTCATACCCTTCCCAAGCACAGTGATCTTCAATTTTTATTCATTATGACACATTAACAAATGATGTTACCTGAGTGTATATTACCAGAAATTGACTAATTGTTGTCATATAGTTCTGCAACCAAACCCCTTGCTACGGAGTTGATTCTGACTCATAGCACCCCTATAGGACAGAGTAGAACTGCTCCATAGGGTTTCCAAGGCTGTAATATCTATGGAAAGGAACCCTGTTTAAGTGCTTGACTGCTAACCAAAAGTTACAATCCAACACCTATCCTCAGGATAAAAAGGTGGCATTTTTGGTTCTCACGACCTGAGGGGAAGATGCTACTGGCATCTTATAGGTAGAGGAAAGGGTTGCTGCTAAACATTCTACAATGGACAGCACAGCATTCTCAAAAAAAACATTATGTGGCCTAAAATGTCAAAAGTTCTGAGATTAAAAAACCTCGCTGTAGGTATAACTTCACCTGTTGATTTCCAAGTCAAGGAGGCATATTGGAATACAAACAAATGAGAAGACTATTAACATATGGATAATCTTGAAATCTCCATGATTTTTTTTAAATACATTTACAAATATTGGTGGTCTGTTCCACGACAGCATATGTTTTTGTAATGTGAACGGATCATTTGTGATTATAGAGGAATAATGTAGTAAAATATATTAAAAATAAAACAAAACACTGCCATCAAGTCAATATTGACTCATAGCAACCCTGAGGATAAAGTAGAACTGCCGCAGAGGGTTTCCAAGGCTGTAAATCTTTATAGAAGAGAAGCAGACTGCTTTATCTTTCTCTGAAGGAATGGTTGATGGGTTCAAACCAGTGACATTTTGGGTAGTAGCATAAAGTTTTAGCCACTGCCACCAGACCAGCTTGAAGTAAAATTTGGAAGTACATTTTTTTCACATGTGATTTTTTTTTTTTCCTAGCCCCTTAATGTTTATACTACGAAGTTGACTTTTTCGGTGTGAAAATGGACCAATCCTCTATCATTTCCCATACTTTATTCATATACATTGCACTGTCACTTTGCAGCTTCTCTTACCATGAGATAGAGCTTATTTGAACATCCCTTGAATCTGGAACGGCTTGGTGACTGGCTTTGACCAATTCATTGTAGCAGAAGTGATGTTTCCAAACCTAGGCCTCCAGCACCAAAAATCAAACTCACTGCCATAGAGTCAATTCTGAAATCTTGTACAACCCCACTATTATCGAGTCAACTCTAATTCATAGAGACCTTATTATGATGAAGTAGAACTGCCTCATAGAGTTCCCAAAGCTGCAAATCTTTACAAAAGCATACTGCTGCATCTTTCTCCCATGAGCAACTGGTGGTTTGAATGGCCAATCTTCTGGATAGTAGTCAATCTTTTTAACCACCACACTACGAGAGCCCCTTATATTGTATTGCAGCAGCAGAAAGCCCATATACTTTTTGAGTATCGAATTACTTGTGTCATCCCATGTTCTGGTTACCTAGTGCCACTCTGAGAGGAAATATACCACAAACGGGATGATCTTAACAACCAGGAGTTTATTCTTACAATTTGGAGGCTTTAAGTCCAAGTTCAAAGTGCCAGGCTCTAGGGGCTGGATGAAAGCCCCTTAACCTTGGGGTCTGCCTCCTGATCCCGGCTCACTGGAGCTACAGGCATTTCTTCACTCAGACAGTCACTGGCTGCTGAGGTTGAGAAGCCCCAAGGTTGACAAGTAAAAAGGCACAGTCCTGATGTTACCAAATCACATGGCAGGCCATTAACTTAAGTCCACTGTAAGTCCCAAGGTCGGCAGAGCATAGCAGGCTGCTGAGCAATGACACGGCTACATGCCAGGTCCAAGCATGCCAAAGGCTAGAAACCATTCTCAAAGCTTCTCCTTATATACAAGAAGCAGACCACATCCCAAAGGCAGCTACCCAGCTGCTTGTGGTAGATTCCACTATGGAGTCGATTACCAGTCTCATCCAGCTGACCAGCTACTCAACCAGGCCCAGCCAAGTTGACACACAAACCAAACTACCACATCCCGTAACTGGTCAGGAAACATTAGGGTGTCAACATACAAGGCTAGGAACTATTTGTCAGGCCTCTTTAAGAAAGCAAGGAAAGATCCAAGAACCATACTGAAAGATCTGTGAATACATCTATTTCTGTTCTGAGTGTGTATGTCCGTATCTGAGTGTTTGTGTGCATGTGTATATGCACATGTGCGTAGATGGGGAATTTTGAAAATTAATGTTTTATTACATTTGTTTTCACATTAATACATCAAAGTATTTTAAATAAAATAATAAACACTGTGATTTAAAAATAGCTCTATATTTTGTCAAGTGCTTTTTTCATCAATAATCTCATTTTTAATTCTCA
>NW_006921741.1:8141636-8142957 GCF_000298275.1 Orycteropus afer afer | reverse complement strand
ATATTGCTCTGGAGGGACTTTGCTGATATAATTAAGGCTATAGGCCTTCAAATATGAAGATTATCCTGGATTAAGATCCCTAGGTAACAAATGGTTTGCACTCAACAAGGGGTTGGTGGTTTGGGTCCATCTACCTGTACTGCCGAAGCCGGGGGGGAAGCCTAGTGATCTGCTTCCATCAAGATTAAAGACAAGAAAACTCTAGGGAGTGGTTCTACTCTATAACATGGGAGGTTACCATGAGTTGGAATTGACTTGATGGCAATTTTTTGTTTTAATACTAGATTATGCAGGTGGGTCCAACCTAATCATCTGATCCCTTAAAAGTGGAGAAATTTCCCCTACTAGAATCAAAGAGATGGGTCTGAAGAGGAAGACAAAGGAGAGATGAGGCAGAGAGGTTTGAAGAGTGAGAATGACTTGACCTGCCATCGTTGGATTTAAGAGGGCCCATAAGCAAGGGGATGTGAGTGGCCTCTATAAGTTGAGAATGACTCTTGGCCATCAGCCATTAAGGAATTTGGTAGATCCACCCTAAAACACATGGAACTGAATTCTGTCAATAATCTGAATGAACCTGGAAATGGATTCTTTCCTAGAGCCTCCATGAGGGAATACTTTCTTGTCATCTTGCTTTTGGCTTTGTGCAACCCAGAGCAGAGAAACCAACTGAGCCCACTCAGATGTCAGACGTATGGAGAAAATAAATGGGTGTTGTTTTAAGCCATTATCTGTATGGTAATTTATAATAAGAGTAAGAGAAACTTTGTGAGAGATATGAGTGAACTGAGCAACTGTTCAATGTTTGCTAAAGGACAGCAGAGATAAAGTAAGCTAAATCTACAATGCAGAATTCCTTTGTGAGAAATAACAGGGATAGAAGCAGAAAGCTCACACAAAGGAGTAGTCTTATTCCGTCAATGAAAATGTGAACTCGAAATGGGAAAGTAGAAAGATACATGATGAGAATTTCTGAAAAGATTCACATTAGCAGGGCTTCTCAAGCTGAGGCTTTACCTTAGGTATATCAGTTGAAATTTTAAGGGATTTCTTTTGTACTCTAAATTGAAAGAAAGAGAGAAAGAGAAGTAGAGAGAAAGAAATAGATGTGAGTAAGTACATTTAACTATGAGTCGGGGCCGACTGGACGGCAAACAACAACAACAACAGCAACAAGTACATTTAAAAATAATTTTCATCTTCACATTGTAATTTAATTTTACTAAAAAAAAAAAAAAACCTGCTGTGGAGTCCATTTTTACTCATAGCAACCCCATCTTGGGTTTCCAAGGTGGTATCACTATGGAAGTAGGTTGCCCAA
>NW_006921741.1:8137983-8140314 GCF_000298275.1 Orycteropus afer afer | reverse complement strand
ACTCTATCCATATCATTAAGGTCATCTCTTACTCTATCCATATCGTTAATGAGTCAACTCTTCCCCAAATTTTGAGTGCCTTCTCACCTGATGGGCTCAACTTCTGCCACTATATTGGACAATGTTTCAGGGCTATTCATAAAGTTTTCTAGTAATATATCAGGCAGTGTTTCACTGCTATTCATAAGGTTTTCATTGGCCAGTTGTTTTAAAAGTGAATGGCCTCTTCCTTCTTCCAAGTTTGTATTAGCCCAGAAGCTCCACTGAAACTTGTCCACCATGAGTAACCCTGCTGTTATTTTGCAACACCAGTGGCATAGCCTCCAGCCCTACAGCAACACATAAGCCACCACAGGATGACAAACTGACAAAGAAATTTGTCTCCCTTGGTTGTTCCTAGTCACTCTGTGCCCACCTATCTCATGCCCAGCCTTAATTAAAATAAAGCTTCCCCCAAGTTCAGCAGCCCCAAGCCCCATGCCCACCTTAATACCTTAATTATCTTAATTAAAGTCTATTTACTATACATTTTTCTACCATCCCTGTATTAGAAGTGGGCTCTGAGTATACTCAAAATATGGTCCCTAGGCAGGCAATCTCAGCATCATATAGGATTTTTTTCAGATTGCAAATTCTTAGGCATTCTTTACCAGAACCTCTAGGTCTAAGCTCAATAATCTATCTGCATTATAATAAACTTTCCAGGTAGTTTTAATGCTGTTTAAACCTTAAGAAACATTCTAAGTCAATTACACAGTTTGATTTAAAAATAAAAAGTAAGAAACAAACAAATCCTGAACATGGAGACAAGATTTGGGTTCAAATTCTAGCTCTGTCACTTATTAACTATATGAATTTGGCAAGTTATTTTATCTCTCTGACTCCAGTTTTTCTTTTGTTTTATGCACAAAGTTCTGTTATTCATGGTACAGGCTAAGCTACATTAATAAAGGAATCCCCAAATACAAAGGTTTAAATAAGATGTATGTTTGTTGCTTTCTGTGTGGTAGTCCAGAGCTGGAAGAATGGTCCTAAGAAATTGGTGGCTCTGCTCCATGAGGTCATACAAGGAACCATGTTCCTTCTGTCTTGATACATTGCCCTCTCCTGTAGCCTTGCTTTTTCTATATCTTTGATTTGGACTCAGTGACAGTGTCAGGCTTCTCATCTAAGCAAAAAAGGCAAGTGAGAGGGTGGAAGGCAAACAATTTTCCTTTAAGAAAATGATATGAAATTTTCACACTTTACAGCTACTCAATTTTCTGAGTGAGAACTGGATTATTTGGCCATGCCGTAGTGCCTAAGGCATTTGACTACTAACCAGAAGGCTGGCTGTTCAAACCCACCAGCCACTCCTCAGAAGGAAGACTGGGCAATCTACTTCCGTAGAGATACCACCTCAGAAACCTAAATAGGGGTCACTATGAGTTGGAATCAACTTGATGGCAGTAAGTTTCTTAGTGGAAGACTAAGGAGCTCTGGTGGTGTGGTAGTTAAATCATTAAGCTGCTAATCAAAAGGTCAAGGATTTGAACCCACCAGCTTCTCCACGAGAGAAAGATGAGGCAGTCAGCTTCCATAAAGATTTACAGCTTTGGAAACCCAATGGGGGTCACTGTGAGTCAGAATCGACTCAATGGTAGTGAGGTTTTTTTGTTTTTTTTTTTAAGTTGGAGGCTAGGAAATATGTCTATTAGCTAAGTGGTCAAGTGACCAGGACAAATTTGGAGTGGTATATATTCTGACACTAATAAAATAGATACTGGTGGAAGCATATCATAGTAGCTAATACACCATAAATACTAATGCAAAATAGCATAGTGTTTAAGAGTCAGGCAGACCTATGTTTGAACACAAGTTCAAACTTACTTAGTTTGAATACAAGTTCAAGCACACTTAGTAAGTGTGTGACTGTAGAAAAATTACTTCTGCTTTGTGATTGAATTTTCCCATTTTCTAAAATAGAAATGATATGCCTTATCTCATTGTTTTGTATCTAGAATGATCCAGGATTGCCCTATTTAGATTACCTCTCATTCACACATCAGAATGCATATTGATTTTTTTAATCACAATGAGGCAGGACTATCCAAAATTAGTTAGAATATTTCGCATGCCATTAATTCCCTATCAAATACGACTTCAAGCAGCATGCTGCAATTACTGTTTAGTTTTTGGCTCTCAGCCTGAAGGTAAGAATCTTAATCCTAGGGTCCGTTTGCTGATTGGTGGGGAATGCATAATAGACATTTTGCCAACTGCCTAAACACAACTCTCAGTTCCTAAGAAATAGTGAATGTTTTGATCCTTTTATTATATTTTCTAAGGCAG
>NW_006921741.1:8135663-8136779 GCF_000298275.1 Orycteropus afer afer | reverse complement strand
GTTTTTTGGTTTGGTTTCCACAGATGTCTCATGCTATGGCATATAAGATAGCAGGCACGAGACAGGGAAGGAGAGGCTCATAGTGCCACTGGTCCAAGCCTGGACATAACTGGTCACTGCAGCAAAGGTAGGGCCAAGAGGATAAAGGCGATGCACAGGAAGTATTCATTGCTAGTGTAAAAAAATTTTTTTTTCAGTCTCAAACCCTGTGTAACTCTTATTCTAGTCTGAAACATGTAATTCTATCATTTATCTACTATTTACCAGATGCAGCTTTAAACACTTTTCAATCGTGTTCTCATTTTATTGCTTGTAACATTCCTTTATAATAACTTAGTTTTATTCACATGTTACTTTTGAGAAGATATTTTGAGGAAAGTTAAATAATTTACCTAAATCCACAAGGTATATATATGCATGCATTTTTATTATTATTTTACTAATCAGAAAATATATTACCCTCTATCTTAGAGACTTAAACATTTTTCATGCAGTATTCACCTCATTACCAGATATACAAAAATGAAAGGAAAGTTTTGTGGAATGATACTTCCTCTTTTTATGTGTGTTCTATCTTAATATTTTCTATTCTGTTCTATTTGTGTTTGTATGTATAATTGTGTGTGCACATGCATGCACACATATTCTGTCTCCTATATACTGAATAAATTTCATCACCTGCTAATAATGAATTATGTGTTGTAACAGTAGCACAGATAGCCAATACCTGATACACTATATTCATTTTCCTTGTCTCTTATGGTTGTTTTTGTCTTAAAGTCTATTTTATCAGAAATTAACGTTGCAGTCCTGCTTTCTTTTGGTTGCCATTTGCTTGGAATATCTTTTTCCAACTATTGATTTTTAGTCTATTTTTGTCTTTGTGTCTAAAGTGAGTCTCTTTTAGACAGCATATTGATAGGTCATGTGTTCTTGTCCAGACTGCAACTCTCCATCTCTTAAGTGGTGCATTTAATCCATTGACATTCAATGTAATTATTGACAAGTATGAATTTATTGATGACATTTTGTTATGTGTTTTTTTGTGGTGTTGCTGATTTCTTTCGTCTGTATGATTTTCTGTGCTGAGTTCATTTTGTTTATGAGTCGTGTTAT
>NW_006921741.1:8112636-8116720 GCF_000298275.1 Orycteropus afer afer | reverse complement strand
TTACTGATTAAGGTCAAAGACTACAGCCTTCACTGTGGATTACACCTCAACATAAAGAAAACAAAAATCTTCACAACTGGTTCAATAAGTAACATCATGATAAATGGATAAAATATTGAAGTTGACAAAGATTTCACTTTACTTGAATCCATCATCAGTGTCCATGAAAGTAACAAACAAGAAATCAAATGACATAAGACCTCTTGTTGAAAAGCAAATATGTCACTAGGACTTCGGTTCTACTGACCCAAACCATGGTATTTTCAATCACCTCATATGCATGTGAAAACTGGACAATGAATAAGGAAGACCAAAGAATCGATGCATTTGAACTATGGTGTTGGTGAAGAATAGAGAATATACTATGAATTGCTAGAAGAATGAACAAATCTATCTTGAGAGCAGTACAGCCAGAATGCTCCCTAGAAGCAAGGATGGGGAGACTTTGTCCATGTACTTTGGACATGTTATCGGGAGGGACCATTCTCTGGGGAGGAACATCATGGTTGTTAAAGTAAAGGGTCAGTGAAGAAGATGAAGACCAGTGAGATGGATTGACACAGTGGCTGAAACAATGGGCTGAAACATTGTAATGATTATGAGGATGGCATTGGACTGGGCAGTGTTTGTTTTATTGGTTTATTGGTTTTTTTCTGTTGCACATAGCATTGCTATGAGTCGGAACTGTCTTGACATCACCTAACAAGAAAAACTACTTGATGGTCAATGCGTGGGATACAAAAATGAAGGATATGGATTGTGCCTTCACAGTGCATTGGGGAAGAGAGTCAAATAAAGGGATGATTGCAATAAAATATCGCTATCTTATGTCATTTTATCTCAGTGTGTGCCTACTCTACTCAAGGCAGCAAACTCTACACATTCTGACTAGAGGAAAAGAAAGTGTTCTAGCTAGTATCATCCATATAAAACCGAGACAAAGACTCTGATGAGCCCCAGTCACATACTCTGCCTTGAGGCAATCACTGTGGCCAGTGGATGGTAAATTCTGGGTCAGTTGGGCTATTAGGCTATTTCTGTGTTTGAAGTGGTAACAGAAGACATGGAATAAAGAATGTTTAAAGATAGTATTCCCAGCAAATAATTAAAGGTATCTAATATACTTATCCAAGGAGCTCAGGTAGTGTAGTGCCTAAGGCACTTGACTGCTAAACAGAAGGCTGGTAGTTCAAACCCACTAGCCACTCCTTAGAAGGAAGGTTAGGCAATCTACTTCTGTAGTGATAGTGCCTCAGAAACCCAAGTAAGGGTCACTGTGAGTCAGGTCCAACTAGATGGCAAATAACAATATACTTATCCATCTAAACTTCTTCAACAACAAAGAATTTGTCTTGTTTAGCTCTTGGCTCTAAATGGCAGCTCTGTACCAGATGCATGTACAACAAGCACAGAAGAAATATCTGCTGAATTAAATAAAATAAGAGAAGAGTTTTCAATAAATACTCATTCACAAACTAAGTATTATAATCTTTTTGGAGATCAGAGAATTTTTCCTCTCTGCATCAGACAGGTAGACACATACCAATTTCCACATTTTATTTACTTTTTTTTAAGGACCTTTGCTGGTGCTGTGGTTAAAGCATTGGGCTGCTAACCAAAAGGTCAGCAAAATGAACCCACCATCCACTCCATGGCAGAAAGATGAGGCAGTCTGCTTCCATCTAGATGCAACAATGGGTCTCTCTTCGTTCAGACCAAAGAAGAATGAAGAAAACAAAAGACATTTAGAAACAATTAGTCCAAGCAATTGGTACACCATGTGATCCTCAGCCTATATGATTATGAGACCGCAAGAACTAGATGGTGCAGGCTACCACTGTCAACCACTCAGAGGGAGATCTATGTAGGAGATCCCGGATAGAGTGGGAGAACAATGTGGAACAAAACTTAAAATCATTAATAAAAAGAAATCTTATGGGGACAGTTCTGCTCTGTTCTAAAGAGTCACTGTGAGTCAGAATAAACTTGATGACCATGGGTTTGGTTTTTGGTTTATTAACTTTTTTTTTTCCTGTTTTATGGAATTGTCTAGCAATATTCTATGCAAACATCCAAAAGATACCCTGAAAGCCTAGATGTCAAGGGGAAAATAGCACTTGTAGGAGCTCTGGTGGCATTATGATAAAACCATTGGGTTGCCAACCAAAAGGTGGTGGTTTGAACTCACCAGTGCTCAGCAGGAGGAAGAAGGGGCAGTGTTTGCTTCCATAAAGATTTACGGCCTTGGAAACCTTGTGGAGGAGTTCTACTCTGTCTTATAGGGTCCCTATAAGTTGGGATCAAAAATCATGACAGTGGGTAGTGGTAGTGGATTATCTCAGCCATCATCCCAATGTGTCTGAGGAGAGAGAAGTGGTAACTCTCTCTCTCCTTCTTTAGATAATGTAAACTAGGTATCATAGGAGCTCTGGTAGCATAGTGCCTAAAGCACTTGACTGCTAACCAGAAGGCTGGCAGTTCAAACCCATGAGCCACTCCTTGGAAGGAAGGTTAGGCAATCTACTTCTGTAGTGACACTGCCTTGGAAACCCAAGGAGGGGTCACTATGAGTCGGGGCAACTTGACGGCACATAACAACAACACAACAGGCATCATACTTGACTCAGGCTACACCACAGTTCACTGAACAGAACCTCCACCTGTTGTTTACACAGTTCTCTTCCCAACTGTGCTGCTTTTTAATATGACTTTAATTCTATATTAAGTTTTCAGAAAAATCAAAGATATCTCAAACCAATTTTAGACATTCATGTTGAAAATAGCAAACTTTTTTTTTCCTCCTTTAAATATCTTCCTTTATTCCTTCATGTCAAGGTGTGTGTGTGTGTGTGTGTGTGTGTGTGACTCAAATGCAGTCATTAGTACAAATTCCTGAAGGTTACATGGTTTTGGATTTTCTGAGCATGTGAATATGTGTATGTGTAAACCAAAGGAATTTATTTGACTGAAACACTGGAATCATAGCACCCATAATTAAAATGAGACAAGTGAAGATTATAATGCTCCTATAGCCAGAACTCTAAATATATAATTAGAGAACTAGGAACATAAGGGAGACTATGATGGGAAGTCCCTGAAAGAAATAAATTCTAATCTGAGTTAGTTTGAGACCTGAATAACCACATATACGTACATGCACAGTCACAATTGACAATCCTAGAAGCTCTACAAATAATATTATTTATACTTTGATATCTGGCATGTACTAAGCAATTAACTCATATTATTGTTGTTATGTGCTGTCAAGATGTCTCTGACTCATAGTGACCTTACGTACAACAGAACAAAACACTGCCCAGTCTTATGCCAGCTTCATTATCCCTACTATACCTGAGCCCATTGCTGCAGCTACCATGTCAATCCATCTTGTTGAGGGCCATCTCCTCTTTTATTGATGCCCCACTTTACCAAGGATGACATCCTTCTCCAGAGAATGATCCCTTTTGACAACATGACCAAAGTACATGAGACAAAGTCTGGCCATTCTCACTTTCAAGGGGCATTCTGGCTGTGCTTCTTCCAGGACAGATTTGTTAATTCATTTACCAGCCCATGGTACTCTCAGCATTCTTCCCAACACCACAACTCAAAAGCATCAACTCTTCTTTGGTCTTCCTTATTCATTGTCCACCTCTCACATACATATGAAACTATTGAGAGTACCATGGCTTGGGTTAGGCAAACCTTAGTCTTCAGGGAGATATCTTTGCTCACCAGCACTTGAAAGAGGTCTTTTCCAACAGATTTGCCCAATGCAAATTTGATATCTTGACTGCTGTTCCCATTGGTATTGATTGTAGAACCCAGTAATATGAAGTCTTTGATAACTTCAACCTTTTCTCCATCTATCATGATGCTGCCTATTGGTGCAGTTGTGAGGATTTTTGTTTTCTTTATATTGAGGTGTAATCCATACTTCAGACTGTAGTCTTTAAACTTCATCAGTAAGTGCTCCAAGTCATCCTCATTTTCAGCAAGCAAAGTTGTGTTGTCTGCATATCTCAGGTTGTTAATGAGCCTTCCTCTAATTTTAATGCCACATTCTTCTTACTTATACAGTAAA
>NW_006921741.1:8109312-8110776 GCF_000298275.1 Orycteropus afer afer | reverse complement strand
CAGATGACATGATTGTCCACATAGAGTATGATAGGCAATCTACCAAAAGAGGAAAAAAACTCAAAACAGAAAACAAAACAAAAATCTTCTTAGGACTGAGTAAGTTCAGTAAGATCACAGAAGACAAAACAAACATACAAAAATTAATTGTATTTCTGTATACTTGAACATAGAGACAAAAAAAATTAAAAATACAAAACCACCTACAATTAAAAAAAAATAAAATACATAGGTATAAATTGAAAAAAAATGTTTAAGCTTTGATGCTGAAAAGTACATCACACTGATTAAATAAATCAAAACCAAACTCACTGCTATCAAGTTGGATCCAATTCATAGTGACCCCTCCTTGGGTTTCTGAGGAGGTATCTCTGTGGAAGTAGATTGCCCAGTCTTCCTTCTAAGGAGTTGCTGGTGGGTTTGAACCACTGGCCTTCTGGTTAGCAGTCAGATGTCTTAGGCACTACACCACCAGAACTTATAAAATAAAGCAAAGATCTAAATAAATGGAGAGGCATACCTTATTCAAAGATTGGAAGACTAAGCACATTAAAATACTAATTCTCCCTGAATTGGTGTGTGGTAGTAAAGGCTGTTGTCAACTTGGCTGGGCCTGGTTGAGTGGCTGGGCAGCTGGTGGGACTTATTCCCCATGATGAGACTGGCAATCACCTCCATGGTGGGTCCTACCACAAGCAGCTGAGTAGCTGCATTAGAGATGTGGTCTTCTTCTGTATATAAGAAGCAGTTTTGGGAATGCTCTTTAGCTTATGGCATGCTTGAACCCTACATGTAGCTGAGTTGTTGTTCAGCAGCCTGCCATGCTCTGCTGTCCTTGGAACTTTCAATGGACTTGAATTAATGGTCTGCCATGTGGTTTGGTAACATTGGGACTGTGCCATTTTATTTGTCGACCTTGGGCTTGTTAGCCTCAGCCACCAGTAGCTGCCAGAGTGAAGAGATGCCTCCAGCTTCAGTGGGTCAGGAGCAAGAAGCAGCACTGAAGCCCAAGGTCGAGGGGCTTTCACACAGCCTCTAGAGCCTGGCATTTGGAACGCGGACTTCTAGCCTCCAAAAATTGTAAGAATAAATTCCTGTTTGTTAAAGCCATCCCATTTGTGGTATTTTCTGTTAGAGCAGCACAGAGGTAACCAAAACATGGTATATTGGTGTATTAGCTTAAACCAAAGGTAAATTTCTTATTTCATGTAAGCCAAAAATTCTAGGGTCAGTTCCTCCCTAAGTAGTCCCTGGGTGATGCAAATGGTCAATGTGTTCAGCTGCTCACAAAAAAGTTAGAGGTTCAAATCCACCCAGAGTCTCCTCAGAAGAAAATCTGGTAATTTATATCCAAGAAATCAGCCACTGAAAACCCTATGGAGCACAAACCTGTTCTGATACAGATAGGGTTACCATGAGTCAGAATTGAATCCTTGGCAACAGTTGTTGTTGTTTTTTTTTTTT
>NW_006921741.1:8107229-8108356 GCF_000298275.1 Orycteropus afer afer | reverse complement strand
AGTTTAGAAGATCTGAGTAATCAATACAGTTTGAATACTTAGAATCAGCAGTCCTTGAGGTGCAAGTACATGAATCACGCAGTTCTTGCCTGCACACTGGGCAAAAAGCTAGAATTCTGCTTACACTGAAGAATGGGGGAGGAGGATGGCTAGAGATGGGATCAAAATTCTTATCTAACCTAGAGGAGAGCAAGCTCTAGAGAAATTAGTTTGCTGAAGTTCTCATAGTGGGCTAATGATACCAAGATCCAATTGAGATGTATTTTATTGTTCTATGTAAAACCTATTACAGAAACAAAAGGAAGATTAGAGGAGGTTTGCTGAGATGGTGAGAGGGACTATGGAGACAGCTTCATCACATTGGTAGAGCAACTAAACAGACTGGGCCATCTGCCCCAGAGTACAAATTCCCTGTCCAGACTTCTCTCTAAGATGTCTTTCTATCAGGTTCCAAGCTCTTCCCTTCTGATGCCATCAAACTCTGTCTGTGTGAGCTCTCAACAATTATCTACAAGCCTGTATCATTTTCTCAGCAAATTTTCACTTCCCATGACAGTAGTTGATAGGATCAGCTGGGCATCTGAGACAAATTTAGGAATGTGGCATTGGAACACTAAGAGACAAGGCAAACTAGCCTTATGGAGCATAGCTACAAGGTCATATAGACATAGGGCTTGCTCAAATTGTCTTGATGATGTGATTACATACTAAAGCACTCCCCCTCCCACCATTCTTGTGCATTGTCCAAAGTCTCTTCCTTTTCTCCTTTTTTTCCCTGCCCTATTTTCTTGCAACAAATGGAGTTGCTACTTCTTAAACCAGAGAACACGTGTGCTTCATCTTGTTCGTGCACAAGAGTTTAAAACAAAGAACGTAGATAAAATTATAGAGGCATTTTGTATACTAGCTAAGGAAAAGGTTAGACATGTCAAAATTTCTTAATATACTTGTTAATTTACCACATACAATCTCTCTGGATTCCATCAAAGCTAACAGAAGGGACTGATAGTATGGATAATCCAAACATAATTTCTGTTTGGCTTTGAAAATTCTATTCTGACGTTTGAATGCTGGTGTTTCTGGTGTTCAGGGAATTCACAACATGGATGCAGCCATATGGTTTCCGG
>NW_006921741.1:8091885-8093414 GCF_000298275.1 Orycteropus afer afer | reverse complement strand
TTAGCCACTATGCTACCAGAGCTCCATACTAGGACCTGGGATACAAGGCTGGGTGTAACTAATCCCTAACCTTAAGGACTTTATATCTGGGGAAAGAGCTTATCTCATAGTACAGAGAGAACAGTGTTATAACAGAAGTATTCACCTTATGTTATGGTAGCACAGAAGAAAACCAAAGACCCATTACTGTCAAGTCAATTTCAATTCATAGAAACCCATAGGTCAGAGTAGAATTGCCTCTTAGGATTCCCAAGGCTGAAATCTTTACCCAAGCAGACTGCCACATATTTCTCCCATGGAGAGGCTGGTGGGTTCAAATTGCCAACCTTTTGTTACCAGCCAAGTGCTTAACCATTGTGCCACCAGGGCATAGAACAGAGGTGTTTATCCTAGTCTCAGGGTTCAGGAAGAGATTTTCATAGAAGGACATACACCAACTGACATTACAATTTATAGCAGAGTTACCATAATCAGTTCCATGTGGTATTGGCATCAAGATAGACAAATAGATCAGTGGACTATTTTAGTAGACCAAAAATCTGGACACAGATCTACATATACATGGTCAATTGACTTTAGACAGTGGTATAAACACAAGTCAAAAGAGAAATGAAACTATTTTCCATAAAACTGGGTATCCATATACAACAAAAGCACTTGGATCTATACCACATAAAAATTAACTCAAAATGGTCATATACCTGAATATAAAACCTAGAACAATAAATCTTCTAGAAGAAAATATAGGAAAATTGTTTATGACCAATTATTTGGCAAATATTTATTTGATATAACATCAATAGCATGAGTCATAAAAGAACCAATTGAAAAATTCGACTTACCAAATTTAGGAATTTCTGCTCTTCAAAAGACATTGTTAAAAGAGTTAAAATACTGTGAACACTAATTGAAAGTCACATGTCTGATAAGGAATTCCATTCAGAATATATAAAACAACTTCCAATATGAAATAAAAAGAAAACAAACAACCCCAATAAAAAATAGGTCAAATATTTGAACATATATTTTACAAAAAAAAAAAAGAGAGAGAGGTATGGATGGCGGATAATCATATGAAAAGATGCTCATCATTAATCAACAGGAAAATTAAAATTAAAATCACAATGAGATATCACTACACATCTATTAAAATGTCTGAAATTTAAAAAGAATGGCAATAGCTCATATTGGCAAGAATGATGAATAAATTTAGTATTAATGGGAATGTAAAACATCTAAGCTATGTTGCTAAAAACTAGGCAATTTGTTAAAATATTAAACATATACCTACCCTATTAATAAGGAGCCCCTGTGGTAAAGGGGTTAAGCACTTGCTCCTAACTGAGAGGGTGATGGTTTGAACTTACCAATTGCCCTTTGGGAGAAACATGTGGCAGTCTGATTCCATAAAGACTACAGCTTTGGAAACCCTATGGAGCAGTTCTACTTTGTCCTGCAGTGTTACTATGAGTCAACAGATACCTTAAAAACCAATCTTTTTGCCCCTAGATATTTACTCAAGATAAACA
>NW_006921741.1:8090178-8091455 GCF_000298275.1 Orycteropus afer afer | reverse complement strand
AGTTAGTTTGGTTTGGTTTTGGTTTCCAGGGTGGAAGAGGGGGAAGGGAAGCACAAGAAGGAAGGATAAAAAGGAGCATGAAGAAACTCTGGGGTTTGATACATGTGTTTATTATCAATTTTGGTGATGGTTGCAAGGATGTATACATATGTAAATGCAAATCAAATTGCACATTGTAAACATATACAACTTATTGTTTGTTGATTATACTTCAATCAAAAAATAAATAAATAATGAAACCCACCAGTTGTCATAAAGTCTCTTCTGACTCAGAGTGACCCCCAAAAAAGAGTATTCTGGGATTCCATCTAGGCTCAGTTGAGAAAGAGCATGGTGAATATGCTTCACAAATGAAGAAAGAATCCCTTAACTCTTGCTGTTAGAAGACTGTGAGAAGTATGCATAAGTGCTGTGGAACACTTGGTACCCAAGTCTTGGGAAGTCAAGGTTATCATTTTAGAGAATGAGTAACTCCTCAAGGGAAGTAGGAGGAGCCAAGGAAAAAGCACCCGCTGTTTTCCCAATGAGGAATCTTGCATAAGCAAAGACCCAAGAGCGAAAAGGGGAATGAATCCTTTCAGGAGTTTAAATTGGTTGCTGCCAAATTGACTCACCACACTAATGGTGGCCGTGTGTGTGTCTGAGTACAACTGTGCTCCATAGGGTTTTCAACGGCTAATTTTTCAGAAGAGACCATAAGGCCTTTCTGGTGAGGTGCTTCTGGCTGGATTTGAACCTTCAAACTTTCAGTTAGCCAGTCATGTTACCACTTTGCATCAACCAGTGACTTCTTTAGGAAGTTATTTGTTGCCCTTGAGCCAACTCCAAAAATAATACTTAAGTAGAGTAACAATAGTGGTAAGGGCACAGGTGAATACATAGATCAGTGGTGTTATAATGGTGACCCTGAGGAACTGGAATATGCTGAAGCTCTCTGTGCTCCAGTAAGTTTAGTCTTCATCACAATTTCAAACTCTGAACATTTTTGATGTATTTCAATTTTTTTTCTCCAAGACGGTAAATTTTCTACTAAAACAAACATTTCTAAATGCTCCAGTCTTCTTAACATTCAGAATAAGAAAGAGCTTACTACCTTAATCAAGGAAATGTTCCTGAATAACATGAGTCAGAAAGGTGAGAACATCATGATCTGCCTACATATTGACAATTTCAAATTTCCCAAACATCTTGCATTCTTGCCTAACTGTGAACCAATAAAGGTTTATGGTTTAGAATTTAAAAATTGTACAACCTGAACATTTTCCTTTGATCCTAAA
>NW_006921741.1:8058996-8085977 GCF_000298275.1 Orycteropus afer afer | reverse complement strand
TCTTCCTTGACCATGGTGCTTGGAGCTAGAGATTAAGAAGAGCGCAGGTGTCTGACTGGGCAAAAGAGACAAGATCAAAGTTTGGAGATAATGTGGAGAATTTTCTGGGTTGTTGTTTGTTAAGGGCTGTCAAATCAGCTCCGACCCATAGTGACCCATGTACAACAGAACAAAACACTGCCTGGTCATGTGCCATCCTCACAGCCTTGCTGTACTTGAGCGCATCATTTCAGCCACTCTGTCAATCCATTGTTGAAGGTCTTTCCCTTGTTGGCTGACCCTCTACTTTACCAAACATGACATCTTCATCCCAGGGAGTAGTCCCTCTGACAACATGACTAAAACAAGCGAGATGAAGTCTGGCCATTCTTGCTTCCAAAGAGCATTCCGGATGCATTTCTTCCAGGACAGATTTGTTTGTTCTTCCAGAAGTCCATGGTATTATCATTATTCTTTGCCAATACTATAATTCAAAGACATCAACTCTTCCTTGGTCTTCCTTATTCATTGTCCAGCTTTCATGTGCATATGAGGTGATGGAAAATACCATAGCTTGTGCTAGGCAAACCTTAGTCTTCTGAGTGACATATTTGCTTCCTAACACTTTAAAGAGGTCTTTCACAGCAGATTTGTCCAGTGCAATATGACACCTGATTTCTTTACTGCTGCTTCCATTGGTGTTGACTGTGGATCCAAGTAAAATGTAATCTCTGTCAACCTCAATCTTTTCTCCATTTATCATGATGCTGCTTATGGGTCAAGTTGTGAGTATTTTTGTTTTCTTTGTCTTGAGGTAAAATCCATACTGCAGACTGTATTCTTTAGTATTCATCAGTAAGGACTTCAAGTCCTCTTTACTTTCAGCAAGCAAGGTTGTGTCATCTGCATATTGGAGGTTGTTAATGAGTCTTTCAATCCCAATGCCATGTTCTTTTTCATATAGTCCCACTTCACAGATTATTTGTTCATCATACAGATTGAATAATATGGTGAAAGGATACAACCCAAACACACACCCTTCCTGATTTCAAACCATGCAGCATCCCCTTCTTTTGTTCAATCGACAGCCTCCTGATCTATGTACAGGTTCCTCATGAGCACAATCAGGTCTTCTGGAATTCCCATTCTTTGCAATGTTATCCGTGTGTTATGATCCTCACAGTCAAATGCCTTTGCAGTCAATAAAACACAAGTAAACATCTTTTTGCTTTCAGCCAAGATCCATCTGACATCAGCAATGATATCCCTCATTCGATACCCTCTTCTGAATCCAGCTTGTGTTTCTGGAAGTTCCCTGTCAACATACACCTGCAACCATTTTTGAATTATCTTCAGCAAAAGAATTTTGTGGGTACAGTCCAAGAAAGATTATACAAACCACAGAAATAAAAACAATATAGTTTCCCTAAAGTTGAACAATTCAACATAACTCCTTGTGCTTCAGATCAGAACTGTGTTCCATAAGGCTTTCAGAGGCTGACCTTTCACAAGTAGATCGTCAAGCCTTTTTTCCAAGATACCTCTGGATGAACTCAAAACAGCCAACTTTTCAGTTAGCAATGGAATGTATTAATCATCTGTACCACCCAGGGACTCCAGACAGATATGCAGGAAAATAGCTCCAGGTAGCTACATATGTCTCTCATTTAGTATTTTGCCAATACTAAGTAACGCATTCACAAGGTAAGATCATGGAAGCCCAGGCAAAGAACAACTATCAAATGCTGAGACCTCAAGGTAGATTCGAAGCTTACACATAAATCAGAGGCTCTGGAGTCCCAAGCCACCAGGGTAGAAAGACCTGTTGGATATCTCAAATGCTCGTTTGTCACTTCAGTCCTATTAAACCATGAAAATAAGTCTCAAAAGGATCAAGCTGATACACAGTAAATTAACACTCTACAAGAGCAAAATTCAGCCCTCTTGAAATAATAAAAACAAAAATGCAGCATCTACAAAATCCAGGATTAAATAAAATATTACTAGATGTAAACAAACAGGAAAATGTGGCTTCTAATCAGGAGAAAAACTAATCAGTGTCAAGAGATGCGAAAATGACAAAGATGCTAGAATTAGCTAACCTGGAATCTAACACAAACTCTTACAGAAAACAGAAAATGAAAAATTACTTCCCAGATCCTTTTATGAGGCTTCATTACTTGATACCAAAGGAAACCAAATAAATAATCCATTAGGAAAACCTATCAAGAGCAATATTCATCAAGAGCATTGATTTAAGAGTCTTTTACAAGAGATGAATAAATCAAATATGTATATACATAATCTCATAACAACTTACTTTTTCTCAGTATTTCAAGTTTGATTTACATTCAAAAATCAATCCCTCAATGTAATTTAACATATAAGCAGAACAAAAGAACAAACAAACAAGCATATAACCTTTTCAAAGGAAGCACACAAAAAAAGGTAAAATGCCATGCTCACTTATGATAAAACTCCACATTCTATCAGTAGAAGTAAACTTACTCAATATGCTTCCTGAAAAAGAGCATCTATCAGAGAGAGAAAGAGAGGGAGTGAGAGACGGAGGGAGGGAAGAATAAAGGAAGGAAGGAGGGAAGGCTCACAGGTCACAAGACTGAATGCTTTTCCATTAAAATTGAAACAAAGCAAAAATGTCCACTTTCACCAAGTCTATTTAACATTGTACTAGAGATTCTAGCTTATATATTTAAGCAAGAAAAAGAAAGAATGATTAGGAAGGATGTAGAATATCTAAAAAGTCTACAAAATACCTCTATCAGGATTAATAAGTACACTTAGAAAGGTCCCAGGATGCAAGTTGAATATAAAGATCAATTATATATTTATATATTGTCAATGGACTATTATAAAATATTAAACATATTACTTTCAATAGCATCAAAATGTATAAAATTCTTAGAGATAAATATAGAAAAGTATGTGCAAGACCAGTACACTAAAAACAGTAAAAATTGCTAAGAAAATTTAACAGAATCTAAATAAATGGAGAGATATGCCATGTTTGTGCATTGGAGAAGTTAATATTGTTAATACGTAATTTCTGCTTAAACTTATATATGCAGTCAAACAATGCAAATCAAAATACCAACAGCCTTTTTGGTGTAAATTGACAAGGTTTCCTGGAAATTTATACTGCATTGTAACCTGGACAAAAACAAATATTCTTGAAAAAGCATAAAACTGAAGGACTTAGACTACCTGATTTCAAGTTTTTCTATAAACTTAGAATAATCAAGATAATATGGTATTGTAAAATTAATCAATGGGTCAAAACAGATGGTCCAGAAATAGACCATGTGCATACAGTTAATTGATTTTCTACATTGAAACAAAAATAATTCAATGAGGGAGAGCTATGTCTTTTCAACAGTTAAGGATGTAAGAATTAGATATCTATAAGACACTTGACTGCTAACCGGACGGCTGGCAGTTCAAATCCACCAGCCACTCCTGGAAAGGAAGGTCAGGCAATCTACTTCCGTAATGATACACCTCGGAAACCCAAGGAGGGGTCGCTATGAATGTCAGTCCGACTCGACGGCAAATAACAACAACAACATGAAAAATATTTACGTAAGGGATAATTTATAGAAAAAATAGTGTGTCTTCATTGATATACTAAAAATTTGGTGGCCCCATGGTAGAAAAAAAGAAGCTCTGGTGGTGTAGTGGTTAAGGTATTATTTTACTGCTTACCAAAAATTCCATGGTTCAAACCCACCAACCACTCCGTGGAAGAAAGATGAGGCAGTCTGCTTCTGTTAAGATTTACAGCCTTGGAAAGTCAATGGTGGGTCGCTGTGAGTCGGAATCTACTTAATGGCAGTGAGTTTTTTTTTTTTTTTTTTTAATGATAGAGAAGGCTTTTTCTGTCCAGTGCTGACTCTATCTTTTTTGGAAGGAGAGTGCAGTATATTGTAAAGACTCCTAAAGAGGAAGTCAAAACAACAGTATCTTTCTTAGTTTTCACTCCACCACTTTCTTTATGGGTTCTTTTCTAAACCTTAATTTCTTTATCTGTAAAATAGAGTTATTAATATTTGCCTTTCTTTTTTCAAACTTAATATCAAAAGATAACATTTGTGTATATGTACAAAGATAATATATGTACTATTACAATCTAAGAGTAATTACATTTTTCATATACTTTCTCTCATGGTCCAATGTTTGCACTGTTTTCATTTCTATAATTCTGTGCTCTCTCCCTCCTTATCATGAATTTTCACAGTATGTCTTGAGGTAAAGAAGGAAAAGGCAGTGAAATACAGTAATATACAAGCAGTCCCTGGGTTACAAATAAATGTCTGACTTAAGGACATTTCAGACTTGTCCTTTAATATAAAGTAAATTTGTCCTCAATTTGAAACAATTGATCTAATCCCAACTCACAACAAATTTTTCAGTACAATTACCTTCACTTACTGTGCATGCAGCTTTTAAATCATTGAAAAACTACTAGCCTTTTCTTGCACTAAAGTAAGGCTAAATAAGAATGACATGCACCTGTTCTGACTGACCTACAAATACTTGCTCATAACCTGGGACTGTCTGTTTCAATGGAGCAAGAGATTCTAGATTCAATGTAGGCCATGCCAAAGTCTCTACCATTAAGATGATTTGGGTTGAAATATTGAATTAAAGGATTTTCATTCCTGATTATGATTATTTATGCTCCAAAGTCCTTTTTGTGTAAGACAATGACGTTTTTGAGAGTCCTAACATAAGTACAACTAACGTGGTTGCAATATTCTGTAATGATTTCTGTTTACTTTGAATGTGTGGGATTTGTTCCTCACTTAAAATCCCTGATCTCATATGCATTGTTTATTAACTTCATTACAAGTCAGCATATCTGTTTGACTGTTGGGGTGGAGAAGATGACTGTTTTAGCAACCTTGTGAGATATGCTTTCATGTGTTTGCAAGCCGATGTTAGAGAGCTATTGTTGATAAAACTTGAATGAGGCTAGTGGAAGGATAAAATTCTTTAGGGAACAAATTTTAGACTTTCCTTATGGGATGCTGAGCTCCAAATTTTCCAAAATAATTCTGGAAAAGGAAACGAGAGCCTCAGAGATTTTTTGCAATCAGTGAATAAAATATAAAGGGAAATGGAAGTTTTGTTTAATTCAGAGAGCATTTCTAGAGACCATATGTGGTAGTTAAGTTGTGTGTCAACTAGTCTGGGCCTGGTTTTGAGTGGCTGGACAACTGGATGTAGTATTTCCCATGATGAGACTGGTAATCACCTCCATGGTAGAATCTAGTGGAGCAGCTGAGTAGCTGCCTTAAGGATGTAGTCTGCTTCCAGTTTGCAAGGAGAAGTCTTGAGAAAGGTCTCTCGAGTTTTTTGGCATGCCTGGAACCTGGAGTTAACCTAGTCTTCGTTTAGTAGCCTGCCATGCTGGCCCTGCCGATCTTGGGACTGTTTCTGAACTTGAGCTATTGGTCTGCCATGTTATTTGATAATCTTGGGACTGTGCCATTTTACTTGTTGACCTTGGGTTTGTCAGCCTCAGCAGCCAGCAGCTGTTTGAGTTAAGAGAAGCCTCCAGCTTTAGTGGGCTGGGAGCAAGAGGCAGAACTGAAGCCCAAGGTTGAGGGGCCATCACCCAGCCTCTAGAGCTTGGCACTTTGAACCCAGACTTCTAACTTTCAAAACTGTAAGGGAATAAATCCCTGTTTGTTAAAGCCATCCACCATTTGTGGTATCTTCTGTTAAAGCAGCACTAGAGAACCAAAACACCATGTCATGTGCTAGTCTTGTCAAAGGATCAGAAAAATTCAAGTATGTAAGGTATAAAGCCTGTCCTGCAATCACTCAGTCTCTTCAGAGGTTTTTAGCCCTTAGTGCATTTTCATCACTTAGGACACTTTTAATACATATGAAGGGGACACAAACCAGGCCAATTAAAGCCTCATCTCTGGGAAAGAGACTCAAGGATTTGTAATTTTAAAGGTACCTCTGTTGATCCTAATATGCAGCTAGGATTACACTTAGAAGGTGAAACCACAAGGTAGTCCTAAGCTAGCAGATCTTGGGCTCTCACAAGAAAGTGATGATTTAGTAGATGTTGAACATAAAGAAAAATTCTACATAAAGCTTGGGGATTCAAAGAAGTTAGGTAAAACTGGAATGAGTTCCAGAAAGCATAGCAGAAAGGGTTTGGATGGTAAGCAATAAAGGAAGGAAATAGGAGTAAATCATACATAAGAAAAGAAAGGGGTAAGAAAAGAGGAATACATCAGAGGTCCTTTTTTTTTTTTTTAACTTTTATTGTGATTTGGGTGAAAGTATAAAGAGCAAATTCATTTTCCATACAGCAGTTCATATTCATTTTGTTTCATGACATTGACTGCAATTCCCCACAATGTTACAACTCTCTTCCCACTTTCTCCCTGCAGTTACCTCTTCCCTGTGTCCTTTCTTCCTTTGCATTCCTGTCCCCTGATCTGTCTCCCTGTGCAAACTCTGCCCTTCTATTCTCCCATGATGGATTGCTCTAAGGAGTGTATCTACCTGATGTAAATGTTCATCTGATATGTCTGTCTATTGTTTGGCTGGGACCCACAGGAAGTTCAGTTCCAGACCTAAAGAGTAAGTAGGCCATAGTCTTGGGGGTCTCACCAGACTCTATCAGACCAAGTAAACCTGGTCTTTTTTTATTTTTTTTTTCTTCTGATTTTGAGTTTTGTTCCACATTGTTCTCCCATTCTACCCAGGATCTCCAGCACTTCTCAGCTTATATGACCATGAGACCAGAAGAACCAGATAGTGCCCGGCTACCACTGCCAACCACTCAGAAATGGACCAGGAGTTCTTTTATCTCGCTTTCATTCTCTTTCCCTACTCTTCACCTTTCTTTCTTTGTTTTTGTTTTTGGTGTATATGTGTGACAAGAGAGTCAGAGTATACAGGAGAGATCATATTTAGATTAATATTGGTAACAGTAAATTCTAACTGATTTCTCAAAGAGAAAATAACCTTGGAGCAAATTTCTAGGATAGGGAATGTAACTATTCAAAAGGGGAACATTGTCATGTTTTGACACATGCCTAAATGCTTTTTTCTTTGTTTCTGTGCAAGTTTTCGGGTTTGATGGATCATGGTCTGACGAGGGCAATAAATACTCTCAATTTCCTCCCCTATCCAGCTGATGTGATGGGTCTTGCAGAGCTTGTGGAGTCAGTTCTAGCTCATCTCTATTTCTAAAGCTTCTACCCTTTAGGACATTCTTCGTTTAGAAAGCTTTACTTCACTCCCACCCCACAGTCTCTTTTTTCCTAGGTAACTTAACTCAGTTTATCTTTTAGAACTCAGCATGATTGCCCTGACTTACCTCCAGGTGCCTCAGAAGAAAGGTCTGGTGATCTACTTCTGAAGAATCTTATTTTCAAACTCTACTGAGTACAGATGTTCACTGACACACATGGGATCACCATGAATTGAAAATGACTGTACACCAACTGGTTTACTGGTTTGAGGTAAGAAAGGATGGAGTAGAAAGAGAAAGACAAACTGACTTGCAATAGTAGAACAACTGAGATTTTACCAGGAATAAGAGAAATTTGCTTTGACTCTGTTTTCAGTCACTGTTTATAAGAAGCCTAAACAAACCACATGGCTTATTTTCATGACTTTTGGCATTTGTATCCTACTTTTTTTTTTTCACTCTGAGAGGTTAGAATAGAGAGTGATTTTGCCAGTGCCCCAAGGAAGACGCTATGATTGAACTCATCCAAAACCCAAAACCAAACTCACTGCTATGGCTTCGATTCTGGCTCATAGTCATGAGTTTCTGAGGCAGTAAATCTTTATGGAATGAGATAGCTCCATCTTCCTTCCAGGGAGTGGCTGGTAGGTTTCAACTACCAACCTTCTGGTTAGTAGTCAAATCCCTTAGGCACTGGACCATGGGTGAATCCAAGTGTTCTGGCCAATTTTTTTCCCCCACATTTCTGCTTTTAGGAAAGTGAGGTGAGGGAGGAATAATGATACTGCTTCTCAGATGGTACATGTCCAGAACTTTTCTTCCAACTCATGAGTACTATATAGTCATGAAGATATAGTAATAATAATATAATAATAGCCAAATAATAATAATAGTCAAAACAAGTGAAGGTTCTACATAGTTTACATAAAACTTTACAGTTTCATTTTTCTCTGATTACTTTGAAGTGGTTATTATTAAGAAAAGGAAACTGAAGCTTAGAGAAGTTCTGATTTTGCCAGTCCCTTAGCTAGTAAATGACCTTTTTCAGATTGGTACCAGACAATGTCTTTCCTTTTGTGCCTTTCATCGGCATTTGAAAGGCATTCCTTTCCAATCCATTAGAAACAGGGCCAGAAGCTCACAGCATTGTATAATCAGAAAGAACCTTGGGGAACATCTTTTCTATCTCTGTACCATTGCAGCAATCCCCACCATTCCATTCTTCACAGTTAGATAACTAACTTCTAATAGATTGTCTGCAGCATATAATTCTTTGGCAGATTATTTCCATCGTTGAAGGATTTTAATTATTATCTCCTTCCATTCTGATGACTAATATCAACAAATATACACTAATAAGCTAATTCCTGTATTAAGTGTTGGTGACAGGCATCAGTTTATGCACCACCATTCCTGACAATATTTACATTTAAAAAAAAAAAAAAAACCTCCCAAAGACAAAATATCACAACAGGAAACAATAAAGTTCTACCTGTTCAAGAGAAGGAGTCATTATGAGTTATATTTGGGCCACACTTTGAAAATCCATGAAAAATCCAATTATATTTGGATCACACAGACATTCCTCTATTGCAGCTCTCAATATTTACTGCACAGGGAACTTCTAGCCTGTCTTGTAGCCACATTTTTTGGCACTGTCTCTGTTACGATACTTTAGCTACACTCTCACTGTGCTGAATTACAGTACCTGGAAATATGGTAAAAGCCCTGCACAAATCTGGAAGCACAGTTGGGAATTAGTGAAATAATTATTTTCCCCATCCCAGTATATTGAAAAATGGGCAGAAGACTGTGACAACTGTCCTTATTAGAACTCTAGTAATAATGGAGTGTTGGAAAATGTACAAGGCCTTTATTCATTGACTTAGTCCTTGCAAAAAAGACAGGGAGGCCACATGTTCTGACCTCCTCTAACCCCACAAGAGGAAGACAGAATCACCATCAATAGCCCAAGGCCTATTACTGCAAGGCCAGACACGCTGCCTCCCTCCAGCCCTTCTTCCCAAAGCACCCACCACCTCTCTCCTGGGTTCAGTAATTCACTGCAGTGGCCACACAGAACTCACAGATTATGGGGTTTATTAGGGAAGCACCACAGGCTACAATTCAAATTCAGGAAGAACGCTCAGTCTCTCTCCCAGCCCACCGTTCCTCAGCCAACAGTCTTTCACAGTCTCTCTCCCAGCAGTGCGTGTCCCTCGGTGTCTCTCTCAGCAATGCATGTCTCTTGCATCTCTTTCCCAGCAACGCGTGTCTCTCAGGGGTGCGTCCTTCCTCAGCCAGCAGAGTGAGAGGGAGACTTCTTCTTCTGCCTCTAGGAGGCCTCCTTTTGAGCCTGGCAGAGTGGCCAAACTAACCAATCATAACATTAGAATTCTAAGCACCTGAGAGAGAGCAGGAACCTCGCAGAACATTACTTTGTGTTGCCAACAGAAATACCCCAGGTGGATAACTTTTATAATCAGGAGCTCCTGATTGTTGCTCACAGCAAATTTCACCACAGAGTTTACAAAGACTTATGGCTAGAAAAGCCACACTAAGTGATTTACTATACCGCAGTCCTTCAACAAAGATTTAAGCACCTAATATGTGTCAATGGAGTTACTGGGTGGCGTAAAACAGTTAACATATTTGCGTCTGTCTTAGAAAGTAAGAAAGAATCTTTGCCCCTGGAGCTGACAAGTACTTTGAGGTGAGCTTTCCTTTGTGTAATAAAAGTGAGCGTGGACACCAACTGTCTCATTTACGAGAAGGTAGCTTTGCCTTTGAATCAATTCTAGAAGTTATTCCTTTTTCTTGGTTCTTAAGTACAATTCCGTATGGACTAGTGCCTTGCAAATCCATGAAAAATCAAGGCACATGTGTAAATTTGTTTAGAAATTTGGAAGAAAATCTTTTCATTGATCAATATGTCTGCTAAATTTTAGTTTCATTAAAAGAGAACAATGACAACAAATCTACACAGGAAATAAAGAATACCTACACTATTCAATAGTAACTTCAAGATCTTTAGGTTTTTAAGATCTGGGAGATCTGACAGCAGAATCTTTTTTCACATATTGCATGCTACCTAAGAAGATGAAATATTTAGAAGCTGGGAATTGCTGAAGGCATAAAAAATACCTGTGTTTGCAAAAACCTATAATAGTAAAATATTTACAGTCTTCACGGCTGGAATGTGAATACAAGTATCAGCAGGAAGGGCTTTAGGTATAGACATGCAAGCACATTCGCCCCTTTATGATTTCAGACACATGGGAGAAGTTACCAATAAGGAAGGAAATTTTAATTAACTATTCACATTTGTTATCAGGCATGTTTGAAGGATTATTTAAAATGCATATTTACATGGTTTCACTTCCATTTACTTTTAAAAGTATTTAATTTCCTGATTGATGAAAAAAATATACTTTTTCTAAGCTATAGCGTTCCTCAACTGTCTGTACTTAAAAGGCAAAAGGAAGATCAGTGTGATTGGCTCAGGAGAAAGACGTACATAGAGTCTTCCCACAAGCAAGTGAACTATTAATGACTCATTCCGGTGCCCGAAGCAATTTGAGGAGGATAAGTGTAACTTGAATATAGAATGGAGGGAATACTAGCTCTTTTGAGTGCTTTATATGTGCCAGGCTCTTTGCTACACTTTATATATATTAGACTCTTTAATATTCACAAAGAACATAGGTAATATAGATAACGCCAGCCTAGATTACAAAAGAGGATATTGAGGATCAACAGAATGAATAATTTGCACAATATGCGTACCTGGGCTTGAATCTGTGTTGTCTGACTTAGAAATTACTCCTCCTTCTTTCACTGCCTAGAAATATTAATTGAAAGGACAGTCAATTCTCTGTAACTCTTCTGATCCTTAGTTCAACAACCATAGGAGATTGTTGCTTTGGACATTTTCAGCAGCTGTGTTTTGGGGTTAGTAGAGAATTGGAGGCTCTGGCTTTTCTGTGTCATAAAATGCTCACTGAACATACTTTTGATATAGTATTCTGCACCAAAATTAAAACAGTCTTCTGTCTCCTAGATGTGCTGACCCAGATTCCAGCAAACATTATCTGTCCTGATTTCAAATCAGATGTTTTCACTTTCCCAAAATGTACCACTTTTGGTGTGTACAAAATGTGGTCTGGAGGATGGGAGACTCTCACTACAGAATGCTGGAGAAGTACGTAATTGTCCCTTGGTCCAATCTCTGCCTAAATGTTCACCATTTAAATGTCTGGGTGAAAATGAACAGTTGAGAAGTTTATGGCTCACCTATAGTCGCACAGTTGGTGAGTGGCTGAACCAGGATTTCAATTCAGATCATTTTGACTCATTCCTTTCACCACTTTTCATGGATAGGTTTCAATCATTTAATTTGCTGCATTTTCTTCAGTACTAGTACAGGTTTGATTGCATGGTATTTGTCTAATAAATCACATTTTTTAAAAGGCATCTGAAATATTATCTGCCCCCCCCCAAAAAAAAATAAAGAGGCTTAAATCATTTGGAAAAGAAACTACACATACAAAGGCACAGAAATGGAGTGCTCAGGAAATGTTTCTTTTGAAGATTTGGTTTGTACCCTTCATTTATACTGCTTATCACAATCTACTTTGCACTTACAATAGTAAATATGACTTGGTTTTCTCAATAGATTATCAGCACAATCTGTGCCTCATTTCTGGGTAGCCCAATGGCTGACACAAAGTAGGTCCTCACGCTTGCTTACTACGTGGAATGTAATTATAAAAGCACACCAAGTTGGACATTCTCTTCTCCTGGAGCTGACAAGTACAGTGGAAGGAGGATGAGTTTTGGAGCCAGAGAAATGCTCCATTGTTAACTGTGTGCCTTAGTTGCCCTCCTTAAAATGAGACTAATAATACCTAGTTTGCTAGGTATTGAACTAAATATAAAAACTTAATTATGTTGCCTTAGTTATGGGGGTCCTTGGCACCTTGTCCTATGGCAAGGGGTCCTTGCCACCATCAAATGCATCAATTTTATGCATGTGAATTGTGGTGTTGATTAAGAATATTGAATATACTGTGGACTGCCAGAGGACAAACAAAAGTCCTTAGAAGAAATACAGCTGGAATGCCCTTTAGAAGTGAGGATGCTGAGACTTTACTGAACATGTCATCAGGAAAGATCAATTGCTAGAAAAGGATATCATGTACATAGTCAAGGAATATGAGGGAAACCCTCAATGAGATGGGTTGACACAGTAGCTTCAACAATGGGCTCAGATATACCAATGATCATGATGATGGTTCAGGACCGGGCAATGTTTCATTCTCCATGAGTTGATGCTGACGCAATAGCAAATAACAAGTAGCACCATTTCTTCTCCTGTTCTGCAAAGTAAAAGCCTAAGGAGTCTGGCTTTCAGTGAGCCAAATTGCCCTCCCTCAACACCCTCTGAAAGGATCATATCCCTGTATTCCCTATAAGTCCTGTTCATCTTCCAATTTGCCTACTGTATTAGACATAAAGAAAAGAACTATTTTAAAGGGTTTATTTTCCCCCACCATCTGTTCTTTTTTGACTCACATACAATACAGACAGGGATGTTTCATGCCCTTCAACTTAGCAACCACCCTCATAAGTCAAACAATTTGCTTTCTTTCCAGATGCCCCACTAGAGCAATTCACCACCAACTCACAGCTGTGGTTGCTTTTCTTCTTTTTAAACAAACTCAGGCTTGTCTCCCAGTAATCATTTCATTTTAACTCCATCAACCTTACAAAATGGAGCCAGAGAAATGCTCCATAATGCTTACTCAATACGTGAATGAATAAATTAATTAATCCTTATCTTGAGACTTTGGTTGGAGTTTTCCAAGTAGAGAAGGAAGAAGCCTAGAGGAGAAAAGGACTTTTATGATTCAAGTAATAGCAGTAAGTTTGGGTTATAACTAGAGACCAGCCTGTTACAAGTAGATTAGGAAGAGATGTATTTGGGGAAAAAGAAAAAAATTGAAGAAAATTGTGAAAGCTTTGGATGCCATTCTAAAGAGTTTACACTATTCTATGGGATAAAAAGAATCAGGGAAGTTCTTTCAAAGGAAATTTACAAGGTATGAAACATAGAAGGTCACCTTGGCTGGTGACAGATGGACTATGGGCTAGGTAGGGGTCATGGGATACTTATGCTGTACATGGAAATAGGAAAGACTAGGATGAATGTAGACATGTCTCCTCTCCTGGAGTTGTTAGGGGCTGCAGAGTCAGTTCCGACTCATAGTGACCCTGGATGCAACAGAATGAAACACTGCCCAGTTCGTGCCATCCTCACAATCCTTGCAATGCTTGAGCCCATCATCACAGCTGCTGTGTCAATCCACCCTGTGGAGGCTATTCCCCTTTTTCTCTGACTCTCCACTTCATCAAACATGCTAGCCTTCTCTAGGGACTGGTTCCTTCTGACAACATGACCAAAAGTAGGTGAGATGTTTGACTATTCTTGCTTCTAAGGAGCATTCCAGCACAGATTTTTCCAGCACAGATTTATTCTTCTGGCAGTCCAGGGTATTTTCAGTATTCTTCGCCAACACCACAATTTTCAAAGGCATCAGATTTTCTTCAGTCTTCATTGTCCAGCTTTCACATTCATATGAGGTGATTGAAAATGCCATGGCTTGGATTAAGCTCATGTTAGTCTTCAAAGTGACATCTTTGCTCTTCAACATTTTAAAGAGGTTTTTTGCAGATTTATCCAGAGAAATATGTTATCTATTTTTGACTTTTGCTCCCATGGGTGTTGAACCACAACTCCACAACCCTCAATCCCTTGCATACCTGGTATAAATGGCACATGGTTATAATGTATGATTTTTTAATATGATGTTGGATTCTATTGGCTCAGAATTTGTTGAGAATTTTTATGTTTATACTGACTGGAGATATTAGTCTATAATTTCTTTTTTAGTTTTGCCTTTGCCTGGTTTTTGTATCAGAGTTATGCTTGCCTCATAAAATGAGTTTGGGGGTATTCCATCTTTTCCTATATAATGGAATAGTTTCAGTAGAATTGATGGCAACTTCTCTCTGGATATTTGGAAGAATTAACTAGCAAAACCATCTAGGTGAGGACTATTTTTGGTTGGGACTTTTTTTTTAATGAGTTGTTCAATTTATTCTTAGAGATGGATCTATTCAAAATTTCTATGGCTGATTGTATTAGTTTGAGTAGGTAGGTGTTTCTAGGAATTTGTCTGTTTCTTCTAGGTTTTAAAATTTGTTCAAGTACAATTCCTCATAGTATTCTGTTATTATTATTTTTCTTTTGGTTGGTTCTGTAGTGACATTTTATTTATTTGTGCTTTTGCATCTTCTTTTTCTTTACTAAATATCCCAGTGGTTTTCAATTATATTAATTATTTCAAAGAATCAATTTTGATCTTGTTGATTCTTTTAAGTTTGTTTCTATTTTTCTTTCATCTATTTCTAAAGATGTTGGATTAAAGTGTTGACTTTGGTTCTTCTTTTTGGATTTATACATTTATTTGTATAAATTGTCCTCTGAGCTCTGCTTTTAGTCCCAAAGATTTTAGTATGTTGTGTTTTCATTCTTATTTGATTCAGGGATTTTTTTTTTTAATTTCCTTTTTTAATTTCTTCTACTGCCCAGCAGTTTTTAAGAGTGTTATAGTTTATAACAGTGTTATTCACTTTCCATGTATTTTATTTTTTTTCCTTGATCTTCCTGCTGTTAATTCTTGATTTTATTGCATTGTCATCTGAGAAGATGCTTTGTAATATTTTGTTTTTAAATTTATTGATGTTTGCTTTGTTTCCTAATATAGGATCTATTTTGGAGAATGTTCTATGTGCCCTGGAAAAGAATCTATATTGTGGTGTTGTTGAGTAGAGTGTTCTATATATGTCAAGTTGGTTGATTGTGTTGTTTAGAACCTCTGTACCTTTGTTGAGCTTCCTTCTAGTTGTTCTGTCCATTGAAGTATTAAAGTCTTGGTAGTGTAGTGCCTAAGGCACTTGACTGCTAACCAGAAGGTTGGCGGTTCAAACCCACCAGCCACTCTTCAGAAGAAAGGTTGGGCAATCTACTTCCATAGTGATACTGCCTCAGAAACCCAAGGAGGGGTCACTATGAGTCAGGTCGGACTTGACAGTAAATAACAACCACAACAACAAACTATTATTATGGAGTTGTCTATTTCTCTTTTCAATTCTGTTTAAGTTTGATTTATGTATTTTAGGACTCTTTCATTGGTAGCTTAGGTATATATTATGATTATGTCTTTTTATTGGATTGATTCTTTAATCATTATACAATGTCCTTCATTATTTCTTTTGCTGGTTTCTGCCTTAAAGTCTATTTTACAAGAAATTAATGTTGCCACTGTTGCTTCCTTTTGGTTGCCAATTGCTTGGTGTATGTTTCTTCATCCTTTGGTTTTTAGCTTATTTTTGTCTTTCTATCTAAGGTGTGTCTCTTGTAGACAGCATGTTGATGGGTCATGTTTTCTTATCCCTTCTGCTATTCTCTACCTCTTGGCTGACATATTTAATTCATTTGTCTTCAGTATAATTATCAATAGGTATGAATTTGCAGCTATCATTTTGCTGTTCTCTCTCTCTCTCTCTCTCTCTCTCTCTCTCTCTGTGTGTGTGTGTGTATGTGGTGCTGCTGTTTTGTTTCGTATTTTTTTTTATGGTGAGTTATTTTACATACAGATTTTCTTATCATTTTCCTCATTGTTGTTTTAATGTTTACTGAATCTTTAGGATATTCTTCTTTTTTTATTTTGGTGAGATTTATTAATTTTCTTTGAAGTTACTCTAATTATTACTATCTTCCCATGTTTAAAACAGTTCATTTTATCTTGATATCATCTTGACTTCCTCTCCATTTGGACGTTTTATAACTATACCATCTATTCCATCTTTCTATTTTGTCATTGTCATCATTTACAAATTGACATCTCTGGTTCCCTGTTTTCAGTCTTGCAGGTTTATTTTACTTTTGATACTTCCATATATGAGTTGATTTCTGGTAAAGCTGTCGTATTTCTTAATTTCAGGTTGTTGTCTGTCATTGTTGGTTCTCTGCCCAAAGGACTTCCTTTAGCATTTCTTGTAAGACTTGTCTGGTTTTTACAAATTCCCTTAATTGCTGTTTATCTGGAAATGTCCTAATTTCACCATTATATTTGAGGGACAATTTTGCTAGATATATAATTTTTGGATGACAATTTCTTTTTCCTGTGATTTTATATATGTCATCCATTTTATTCTTTCTTCTTGGTTTCTGCTGAAAAATCAGAGCTTAGTCTTATTGATTCTCTTTTGTAGATGACTTTTCATTTTTTCCTATGATGATTTAAAGATTGTTTTTTTGTCTATGGTTTTGGCAACTTGAATTATAATATGTCTTGGTGATTTTCTTTTGGGATGTATCTTATTTTGGGTTCCTTGAGCTTCTTGAATGCATATTTTCTCATCTTTCATGGTATTAGGGAAGTTTTCTTGGACAATTTCTTGGTGCCTTTTTTTTTTTTTTGTCTCTTCCTCCTCTGGAATTCCAATCACACATAAGTTATTCCTATTCATGGTGTCCTACATATATCTTAGCCTTTCTTTACTTTTTCATTCTTTTTTCTTATTGTTTCTCTAATAGATTTGTATTAAGAGATATGTCTTAAACATCACTAATTCTGTCTTCCATTGATTCAGTTCTATTTATTTCCCTTTCCAATGCATTATCTATTTCTGAAATCTTAGTATTAATTTTCTGGGTTTCTATATGCTGTTTTTTGGGTGATTTCTATTTTTCCACTTATTTTGTCAATTTGTTCTTGAATTATTCTCCTGAATTCTAGGGTTTTGTTTATGTATACATTGATTTTGACTATGATTTCCTTAGTGTTGTCTTGTCTTTGTTTTCCTTTATCTCTTTCTTAATCTGCCAAAGAGACCTAGGTACCACTCTTCTGAATCCCTTATCAGGTAGTTCCAATAACATTCCATCCTCCTGAACATTTTTGGGCCTATGTTTTGGTCACCTGTCTGAGCCATCCTGTCCTGTTGTGTGTGTGTGTGTGTGTGCAATTTGTAGTTAACTGTGATCTTTGAGATATTGTGGTGTTGCTATATTAATTTGTTGATTGTGTGTTTGTTTGCTTCACCTTGTCTTTTTGTTTTGTTTTGTTTTAATATATTTGGAAAGAAGAGTGGATAAGCTAGCTTTGCAGCACTGGGGTGCTCACCATCTGTCTCCAGGTGAATTTGGTAGTGGTTCTGAGTATAGGCATGAGTCTCTAAGCACTGGTTATGAACATCAGCTGCAGACAGGCTGGGCAAATGTTGGTTGCCACCTGTCAGCCATTCAGTGGTGCTGAAGCAGGTGGTGGCACTTGTCTAATGGGTGGTGTGGCAGGTGTGGAAGGTATGGTTGGGTAGGGTCACTGCTCTCAACTGTTGAGGGGAAATTAGGCAGAGATTGGAAGAAGAACCGGGGGGAGGAAGGAAGAACTAAGAAGAAAGAAAAAAATAAAAAGGACAAAAAAAAAGAAAGAAAAAGAAAAAAACCACCTCAGCAACATACTGGCACAAATGCTAGCCACTCAACATGGCTACAGCAGGAACATGGTGCTTGTTCCATGAGAACACACACCACCAACCACAAAGAAGTGAGGGCAGGTGTCACTAACTTCTGAGGTGGTGGGGAATGGGATGCCTGCTCTGAAAGATCACAAACCACCACTATATATGCAGTGGAGGCAGTCACCACTGATCATCCAGACAATGCAGGCAGGGCAGCTGCTCCACAGGAGCAAAAGGAAAAAAAAAAAAAAAAAAAAAGGAGGAAAGACAGAAAAACAAAAGATATGAAGAGGGAAGAAGTATGAAGAAATAATGAAAAAGAGAAAACAAGAGGAAAGAAAATGGCACATTAGTGCACCAAACATAGCTGTAGTGCAAATGCAACTTCATGGATGCATGCACTCCCAGTTGTGGATTGGTCAGGGTGGATGCTTTTGACTAGAGAGGTGGTGGAGAATGGGAAGAATACAAATTGGGGAAAGAAAGAGAGGAAGGCACTGGAAGAGGAAAGAAAGAAGGGGGAAGAAAAGAATTAAGAGCAAAGAAAAAAGAGAAAAAGCAGCATAGTACTGGCAAAAACACTAGTTGTCAAACACAATTGCAGTGACAATGTGACGCTTTCTCTGTAGAAGTATGCACTGCAGACTGGAGGTGTGAGTGTGGGTGCTGCTGACTGAGAAGGCTGTGGGGCTGGTACATCTGCTCTGACAGATGAAAAATCAAAGAGGACAGGGGAAGAGGAAGAAAAAGAAAAGAAAATGTTTTTTTAAAAGAAGGAGTGGGGGAGGAGAAAGTGAAATAAGAAGAAAGAAAATAAAAATAAAATAAAGTTAGTGACACCACATTGGCAACACAGGGAAGTTTGACCAGCTTCAAGGTGGGTAGGGATGTAGGGGCCACACCTAGCCATCGGGGCTTGTATGACATAGGGGAAGAATCCCACACTTGTGGGTGCTGATCACTGATATGGCTGCCAGTGCAGTCCTGAGTAAGCAGAATAAGTGATCTGGTTCCTGCCCTGGTCAGAATGCTGCTTGCAGTAATTCAAAATGGCATTGCTATGTTTGGCCCATTGGTAATTCACTGCTCTCTATGCCTTCTTGTTCACTGTTTTTATTCAGTCTTTTCCTCTAATTGTTATTTGCTCTACTTATTTATCCTTACCTTTGGAGAACCAGGTTCCATAATTAACATCTGTACCTGTTTTACTTGTTTTTTTAGGTCTCTGTTGCAGACATTCCGAATAGTGTATCTACCTATTCTGCCATCTTGGCCACCATCAGTGCTTCCATCTTTTGATGCATCCTATGTCTTTCAATGTATTGCCCATAGAACTCTTCAATGGTGCAACCTGAGGTTTGAATTTTTCCTTCAGTTCTTTCATCTTGAGAAATATTGAGTGCCTTTTTCCCTTTTAGCTTTCTAACTCCAAGTCTCTGCACATTTCATTATATTTTACTTTATCTTCTCGAGCTGTCCTTTGAAATCTGTTCAGCTCTTTTACTTCATCATTTCTTCCGTTTTCTTTACCTACTCTTCACTTAAGAACAAATTTCAGACTCTCTTCTGACATCTATTTTTGACTCTTTTTTCTTTCTTGTGTTTTTCATAATCATCTGCCTCCTTCATGTTCTTTTGACATCCTACAACTTGTCTGGTCTTCAGTCATAAGTGTTCAATCCAAGAAATTTATTCTTAAAATGGTTTCTAAATTCAAGTGGGATATACTCAAAGTTGTACTTTGGCTCGAAGGTAATTTTTTTAATTTACTTCAGCCTCATCTTGAACTAGCAAATGAACAATTGATGATCTGTCCCACAGTTGGACCCTGGCCTTGTTCTGACCGATGATATTGAGCTTCTCCACTGTTTCTTTCCACAAATGTGGTCAATTAGATTCCTGTGTATTTCAACTGGCAAGATCCATGTGTATACTCACCATTCATGTTTTGAAAAAAGATAGTTCCAATGAATATGTCATTGGTGTTGCAAAATTCTGTCATGTGATCTTTAGCATCATTTCTTTCACAAAGCTCATATTTTCCAACTACTAGCCACTCCTCGGAAGGAAGGTTGGGCATTCCTACTTCCGTAGTGATACTGCCTCGGAAACCCAAGGAGGGGTCGCCATGAGTCGGGGCCGACTCGACAGCACATAACAACAACAACAATCCTTCTTATTTCTTTCCAATTTTCTCATTCTATCAACATAATTATCAATGCATGTTAATTGCACATTTGATCAACTTCAGATTGCAGAGTTGATGAAAATCTTTAATTTCTTCCTCTTTGGCATTAGTAGTTGATGGATAAATTTTAATAGTTGTTGTCTTAACTGGTCTTCTTTGTTGGTGTATGGATATTATCCTGTCATTGACACTGTTGTACTTCAGGATAGAACTTAAAATGTTCTTTTTAAAAATGAATGTAGTGGCATTCCTCTTTGTCATTCCTGAAAGTAGACCATATGATTGTCTGATTCAAAATGGCCAATAGCAGTTCCATTTCAGCTCATTAATGACTAGGATATTGATCTTCAAGAGTTCCATTTCAAATTGAACCTACTCCTGTGGCTTCCTACCAAACAAAAGACAGGCATATGAGCTGAACATTTATTTACATTAGCTAAATAAACTCCTTGGAGAGATCAATCATGGGAGAATAGAAGGGCTGTGTATGCACAGGGAGATAACTCAGGGTTCAGGAGTGCATGGGAGGGAAGGATATAGGGAAGAGGTAAGTATGGGGAGGAAGTGGGAGGGGAGCTGTTGCATTGTGGGAAATTGCAGTCAATGTCATGAGACAAAGAGTATATGAGTGGCTGTATGGAAAGTGAATTTTCTCTGTAAACTTTCACCCAAATCACGATGAAAAAATTTTAAAAAGAGTTCCATTTCATTTTTGACAACTTCCATCTGTCCTTCATTCATACTTTGTACATTCCAAATTCCAATTACTAATGGTTGTTTGCAGCTGTTTCTTCTAATTTTGAGTCTTGCCACATCAGCAAGTCATGTACTTCTACTAGATACTGGGAATACAGAGGAAAGATGTGGTATTTGCCCTTAAGATGCACACATTCTAGAAGCAAAAAATAGAAAATTAAATATGTATGAACATGCACACTCTGCAAGTACAACATGAGGGAAAGTATAATTTAGGTTAAAGAGTTTGGACTTGATTCAGAAAAACCCAGGTTCACATGCAGACAGTGCTACTACATTGTTCTGTCAGTTTCAGAACCTTACTTGGCTTCAGTGACCTTGTTTTATTAAAATGAAGATAATACCTATGCTTCAGAGATGTTATGGAAGTTATATTACAAAATGTATGTATAAACTCCCAAACTTTATGTGTTCAGAAACACTATTACTATTAATTCTATTATTATTGATATACCCACAGATAGGAACAAGTAGTTTAGCCTGAACAAATGGGAATAGCTTTTTGGATGAGTTGATCTTGAAAAATGAGAAGAAATGAACTAGGTGGGAAAAAAGGCAGATGATTCATCTGGAGCAGAGAGAAGAGCATATGTGATTTCATAGGTCATGGTGTTCACTGCAATCAGCTCTCCTTGCCCTAGCAAAGTAAAAGCCAGGATAGAGTCAGAGAAGAGGTGGTTGAGGGAGTGAAATAAGGTGCTCCCCTACCAACCCATCTTTCCTCCTTCTGCAGTTACAGGGCAGAGGGTACATCAGTGGTTTTCTGAACTTACTATCCAAGGAATTCTTTCATTTGGAGAAAAACATAAAGCTATATCCTTTCACATTCATATTTTCAGGCTTTGGAAACTATTGCTGATAAGAAAACAAAGCTTTTAGTGCATGTTCTGTTCTGTGTACTTATCCCTTTAGAGTTATATGAGAGCTAATTGGGGAGAAAATTTTTCCTTTAAGTGGTGTTGAATGCTTTGTGTGAACACTGCAACCCTCAGCTTGCACACAGCACTTATTACTAGTGATATTTCTTTGGAAATAGCCCATGCCTCTATTGTTCTTTTGTTTTATACATCAGTCTGATGGTGCAGAAATCCCTGAGTACTTCAAAAAAGTCCATACAGAGACACCTTGAAAGAAAGGCTTGGCAATTTATTTCCAAAAAATGAACCTTTGAAAACCCATTCTCTTTACCACATTCTATGTGTCAGGTTCTATTATCTATGAAACCAAAACAAACAAACAAAAAAAAACTCACTGCTGTTGAGTCACATCTGACTCATAGTTACTCCTCCTTGGGTTTCTGAGGTAGTATCACTACAGAAGTAGATTGCCCAATCTTCCTTCCGAGGAGTGGCTGGTGAGTAATAATAAAGCAACACAGTCCCTAGTTTAGTAGCACTTATCACTATCTTAGTTTTATTACGAATTTGTTTTTAAAAATTGTCCATATCTGTCTCTCACACTCTAGTAACCTCCATGAGGAAAACAACTTGTCTTTCTTGTTCACTACTGTCTCTTCAGTGTCTTGTTCACCACTCTATTCCCAATGCCCTTTGTAAGGACTCATTAACCATTTGTTGAGTAAGTAAATAAGCATGAAATGAATAAGTGAGTGAGTGGATAATACTGAGCATCAAGAAATTAAGCAGAAAATTCTGTTTCTTTTGAACTTCTCCTTTTCAGGGGATATAATGTCAAGAATATAACATAGAATAATGTTATTGGGTACATAAGATATGTAACTTCAGTCCCAGCTCCAAACAGGAAGTAACTCTTCTCACCAAAATTGAATGTAAAATCTCCAAACTTTACACATTGTTATTAGTCATGTATCTAAACTAAGCTGTGGTGAAAATAAACCCCACAATAGCAGTCACTTAACACAATAAAATGTTATGTCTTGTTCATATTACAGCCCCTTGAGTGGATATCTTATATGCAATCACATGGACATCTGGGTTTTCTTCCATCATTTTGAAGTCTTTTTTTAAAGCTATAAAATGGAGATAAAGAATGGAAGATTGGTGTGACCTTTTAAGGTCAGACCTAGAAGTGGTGTACATTACTTCAATGCTATTATATTTCATGGTCCATGTAGTTGTAAGGAGGGTAGGAAATGTAGTCTTCTAGTGTTCCTAGGAGGAAAATGAAATGGTTTGTTGATCACATGGCATTGTCTCATGTTACATTTCCAAATTCAATTTAAAAATCAAAGGAGCTGACCAATAAGTGTAGTAAATACAGATGGGGCGCAAAATAGTCTGTGGAAATTCTTTAATAAAAATCCAAATAAATATATGAGATTATTCCTATGTATCACTGTTCCTACTCTCCTACAACTTGCAGTCTAAAAAGGAAGACAAATAATACAATGAAGTAGAATGATTGCTTTGATTGAGAAAGCACAGCATGTTATAGAAAAATTATAATGATGTGTAAAAAATAATAACAACTAATATTTTAAATATTTAATATGTACCAAGCACCTTACAGAGATTATTGTATTTGATTTTTTCAACTCTATGAGACAGACACTATTACTATCATTGTTTTACAGATGGGTAAGGAAAGGCTTAGAGAAAATGAACAACTTTCTTAAGGTTACACAGAAAGCAATGGCTACAAGTAACTGAATAGACAATGATTAGCCTTAGTAGTGAAAATTTGGGAGTTCTGGTGGTGTAGGCACTTGATTGCTAACCAAAAAGCTGGAGGTTCAAATCCACCAGCCTTCCTTGGAAGGAAGATTGGACAATCTACCTCCATAAAGATACCACCTCAGAAATCCAAGGAGGGGTTGCTATGAGTTGCACTGGTTCAACGGCAATGAGTTTAGTTTTGTGGAGTGAAAATTTATATAAAAAAGAACTAGATGGTTTGCCTCAGATTAGATCAAATATAATAGAGGTTATTCCATGGCCATATAGAGATTCTCATCAGCTCTTTAGTGAGGAGGGACCAGAGGGGACAGCAAAACCTATTCTATATCCCATCCCCTTAGTCTGCTACACAAAGCACTAATAATAAATCTCACATAGTTCCCATTCCAGGAAAAGACCCATTTATGTAGAACTTATTCCAGTGGGTCTTACTTTTTTAAACAAATCTTTTCATAGTCTGCTTGTGTCTAAATTTAAAATCTCAGATGCTAAAATACCCGTCGTGGTTCAGTAAATTGTTTGGTATGGCCCTTCTAGCCTCAGTCTTTATAAATCCCACTAAATGACTGGTTGGTACTCTGCAAATATGAGGTGCTTGTGATCCACCAAGGAGATTGGTTAGCTTTCTGATAATGTAAGGTGCAGAGCACCCTTGTGGGGATGAGACCATGCAAATAAGTTGTATGAAACCTAACATGAGGATTGGTCAGTTTTGCTATCCTGTGAGGCTTAAAACGAGCCATCCCAGAGGTGGGAAGAGAGGGTATCACTACCATCAAGAAAGAAAAGCCAAGAGTGGAGCTTTAGTACCTGAGATCCCTGTGCTGAACCACCTTGATCCAGGAGACAAAGAGCTGTTATACAAGACATGGAGAGAAGCAACATCAGAGAAATGGTGGCAGCAGAGACAACAGAACCAAGAGACTGACGTGTGACAGAGTGGTGGCTTCCAGGCCTACAAAGTGAGAAAGCTGAGCACCTTCAGGCAGAGGCTTGCTGACAGAGTGGGATGCCTCTAGGCATTTATTGGCAGAACTAAGTGAGCTTTGTAATACTTGGCCCAGCAGGGCAGAGGGCAGGCTGAGGGCCAGAAAGACAGACTTGCCTTCAGGAGCAGCTAAGGGAAAGCTGTCCTGATCAAAGAATTATGCCCTGAGTGTTTTTGATCCTGAATTGTAGTAACCTGTTATTTCCCTAATAAACCTCACAATTATTAATATTGTCTGTGAGTTAGTTCTCTGTGGTCATTGTAATGAAATATCAAATTCAGCAGAGAAGTAGACAGTGCCATGGGAGGGACGATTGGTGTCAGAACTGGTAAAAAGGTTGAAGGGTGGTAGCATGTCTGACCTTAGCCTCATAGGAATCAACCTTAAGCTGTTGATGTTGATCTTGATCCTCCTCTGTCCTTGTGAAGTTAGAGCAAGTCAGATGTCACAATCCCCCCATCATTTTTAGACACATATACACAAATATCTATATCTATATATAGTTGTTGTTGTTAGGTGCCATTGAGTCAGTTCTGACAAATAGTGAACCTATGTACAACAGAATGAAACACTGTTAAAAAAATATATATGGAATGCAAAAATATGGAGAGGGTGGTGGAGTGGTTAACACTCAGCTGCTAACTAAAAACAAAAACCACTAGCCACTCTGTGGGAGAAAGATGTAGTAGTCTACTTCTGTAAAGAGTACAGCTTTGGATAACCTATGGGGCAGATCTATTCTTTCCTATATAAGCTATATGAATTGACTTGATGACAACAAATGTTTATATATACAAATACATATATATGAGGAGCTCTAGTGGTATAGTGGTTAAGGCATTTGGCTGCTAACAAAAGGATCAGTAGCTCAAACCCATCAGCTGCTCCACAGAAGAAAAAAGAAGCAGTCTGCTTCCATAAATATTTACATCCTTGGAAACTCAGTGGAGGTTGCTATGAGTTGGAGTCAACTTGATGGCAGTGAGTTTTGTTTTGAGTTTATATGTATATATATATATATATAGAGAGAGAGAGAGAGAGAGAGAGAGAGAGAGCTCAGGGAGTAAGGCATTTGACTGCTAACTAGAAGGTTAGTGGTTCAAGGCCACCAGCTGTTCCATACCTGTGTGGAACAAATGATTAAGTGTTCAGCTACTAACCAAATGGTTGACAATTCTAATGCACTCAGAGAAGTACCATGGAAAAAAGACCTGGTGATCTACTTCTAAAAAAATGGCTGCTGAAAACCCTATGAAGCACAGTTCTACTCTGTCACATATGGGGTCATCATGAGTCAGAATAGACTCTACAGCACTAGTTATGTACCAAACCAAAAAACTAAATGCACTGCCATGGAGTCGAATCCAACTTATACAACCTCCGTAGGTTTCTGAGGCAATATCACTACAGAAGTAGATTGCTCAACCTTCCTTCTGAGAAGTGGCTGGTGGGTTTGAACCACCAGCATTCTGGTTAGCAGTCAAAGTATACACACACACACACACACACACATACATTACACACACACCTATATAAAAATGAAACAAAGAAAGCATGGTGCTTTCTTTTAAGTCCTGGCAATGTGGTTATATATTTACATAAGCATATAGGAAAATACCAGTAAATGCACACAGTTCCTATCCAAATAAATGAGAAATTTTTATTATTATTATTTATTTTTTATTGTGATTTGGGTGAAAGTTAACAGAGCAAATTAATTTTCCATACAACGCTTCATACTCATTTTGCTTCATGACATTGATTGCAATCCCCATAATGTAGTAAATGAGAAATTTTATGCTCAGCTTAAGTAATGTATTCTCTTGGTGATGGATGTAGGAACTAGTGAACAATGCAATTTATATTTATGATATTCTTAATATGAAAACCATTATCTTCACACAGTGAAAACACAAAACAAAAATGACTAGTGTTCTGTCTAGCTTTAATATAACCTGCTCTTCCCCTCCACACACACACACACACTCTACTTGAATTTAAATTTCTGGGCAGTCAATGTACATTTAGCACTGAGGCAAAAATAAATAAGTAATTCCTCTGCAAATTATAAAAGGCAACTAGGGTAGGAGAGTTGACTTGGATATTTTCCATTGCAACAATGTAGATATAACAGATTTAATGAAAACAGTATAATGAGGTGGGGTAACAATTTCATTCTTGAGCCAAAGTCACATTTTTTCTCTCGCCAAGATGGATTAAAGAGGTAAATTGAGCAAGGAGTTCACCTGGAGAAGCCTGAAAGTTTTTGCAGTAAGTAATAGGCAACTGACTTTTGCTGCTATGATTTGCTTACCCATATGTGGTATTACATGAAATACATAAGGAGAAGCTGAAGTTGGGGTGAGGGAAACAATTTTTAGCATAGTCTCACTGTCAGCAATGAGGATTGCTTTTTGAAAACCTAGAGTATCCTTGATGAAAACATTCTCTGATGTTCTCATCATTGAAGGAGCTCTGGTAGCATAGTGCCTAAGGCACTTGACTGCTAACCAGAAGGCTGGCGGTTCAAACCCACCAGCCACTCCTCGAAAGGAAGGTTGGGCAATCCTACTTCCGTAGTG
>NW_006921741.1:8041983-8058786 GCF_000298275.1 Orycteropus afer afer | reverse complement strand
ATACTGCCTCGGAAACCCAAGGAGGGGTCGCTATGAGTCAGGGCTGACTCGACGGCACATAACAACAACAAATATATATATATATATATATAAAAGCAGTGTAATGGAGAAGGCATAGGCTTTAGAGGCAGACAAAATGAGTCTTGATTCCAACCTCGTCTCTTGCCAGCTGTGTAAACAAGAGAATTTATTTAAACTCTTTAAGGGTCACTTCCCAAATATGCAAAATGGGAATGATGATACCTATTTCAATTATACTATAAGGATAAATAATGTATACACAGTCCCTAAAACAGAATAGACACAGTGGTGAGGCACTACTATAATTGAGATTTGTCATGCACTCAAGAAGATGATAATGCAATTGGGGAATCTGATAGTGTAGCAGGAGAGACTGATTGGACGGTTATTATAACAAACCAGATAGTGAATGAGACCTTAAATGGGGATATTAGCTATGAAAATGAACCTGCTTTAGGAACTCTAAACTGGTAGCCAACTTAAAAGCAATCAGAAACCAGAAGATTAGCTAGAAGGAGAGAGAACAGTTAGGTGGCTAGTGCATATCTGGGAGTACAAAATGAAAGCATTATTTGGGGTCAACAATACCAATGGGAAGAGAGGCAAAGTCAAGATAGTTATGGTGGTGGTTAAATCTAAATAATGTGGTAATATATTAGATGTAGAGTATGAAGGAAGAAAATTTGAGTCTGGATGTGTTAGAGGGATGGTGGTGGCCATATCTAGCAAGTGGATAGGAGTCAGGGTTAGCAAGGAAAGGAAACTGTATGAACGTGGAGGCAGGGAGAGGGGAGGAAGAAAATGAACATTTACTTGGCATCTGCTAAAGATCATTTTTCTTTATTCTTCCCAAGATCCTGCAATGTACACATTATACCCTGATTTCAAGTGAGAAAATTGAGGCTCTGAAAAGTAGAAATGAACTGCTTAATGTTAGAGAGTAAGAAAGCTAGTACTCAGACTGAGGTTTCTCTAACTCCCAAGTTTATGCCCTTTCAACTGGGCCATTCATTGCAACATCAGTGAAAGAGAAACAGTCAATAAAGAGGTCCTGGTTTTATGGACAAAGTCTTCAGCAAAAGTGGTACTCCCATAGATGGTGCTGTTGCCCTTAGGTGTGGGAGGATAAGAAGGTGGCATTTGTCTGTTATGGTTATACCCAAATCCACTCAGCCATATTCTCATTTAAGTTTGCTATTGCTGAGTGTTCTGTCTTTGGTGGTATTTGGAATGAACCATAGATTTAACATTAGGTTTAAAGTTCTTCAAATGCTAATTTACTCTGTTGGGATTCTTCACTACCTATAACCTATTTTCAGATCCCTGAGGGATGCTAATAGGAACACTGAGCTGAATGACAATGGAGAAAAATTGCTTGATAACATCGCTTATCTTTTATCAGGTAAACAAGACTGAATAGCATTGAAGGATACCATTTCCCTCTCTTCTTTGTGTGACCCTAGATTCTGAAGAGTGGCCCCACAGAAGCCTCACTAGCATTCTACAGGGTCTTCTAAGAAAGGAATTTCTAAACTTGAAAGGCAATGAGAGATCAAAAAGAAAACCAAATTAAAACAGAGCTCCAAAGAAACCTCCAACCAAGGAAAGCCACAAACTCAAACTAGCCTCCCACAGATCTAAAAGCCCCAGAAGAGCTCTGATTCTCTGTGGTGGTTAACTTCATCGTCAACTTAGCTAGACTATGGTGCCCAGTTGTTTGGTCAAACACTAGTTTACATGTGTAAATTAAATGAACTTCAGAGCAGAAAGGGCAGTTTTCCCTAGGGAGTAGCCTGTCTTCAAGCTATAAATGCACATTTTATGAAAACTCTGCTCTTCCCATTGCCTGACTTACAGATGTTAAGACATGAGATTGTAGGGCTCTCTTCCCAGTCACCTGACCTACAAATTTTGGAGCACAGACGGATGGAATCTTCTGCTTGTCACGTGATCAACAAGTTTTGGATTTGCCAGCTGTCACAACTATGTGAGTCAATTCGTTATTGTTCTTTTTTACTGGTTCTGTTTCTCTAGAAAATCCTGACTAACACACTCTCCTATCTTCATGATTCTTTCAGTCTAGAATTGTATTATTTTTTTAGATCAGAATTGTTTTAGTTTGGATGTGCTGAGAATAAGATACTAAGTCAAGACTATATGTACAAAGGATTTATTGGGGGAAAAAAGTGAGAAAAGGTGCAGGAAAGTGTTTAGTCCACAATGTGGCCTGACACTTGTGGAAGGAGAAATAAATGGAAAGAATAACGGAGGAGGGAACAAAAGGGGGCTTAAGAGGAGTCTTCATTATGTTGAAGTAACCCAACCCTTTGGAGAAGCCCTCTGTCTAGAACGCAACTACTTTGCTCAGTCACTAACATAAATGTGATAGTTGATTCAGAATAGCAGCAGCTAGAATCATCGCTCATTTATGCTCCATGCAATAGGAAAACTTAGCAGTGTGTTTTCATGGCTGTCTCAATAATTATCAATAATTATCCCCAATATTGTCCAGAATGGACACTTAAACATGAGGGCTTTGGAGGCAAATGTCCTGGGTTCAGCAATTTGGTTCACTACTTGGCTGAATCAAGATAAGAGTACTGCTATCACCACTCTTCTCAACACTAATTAGAGCTGCACACTCACCAGTGCAAAATGATAAGATATGGAAATAAACATGTAGAAAATGGAAAGGAAGAAACAAAAGCTTTTATCATTCACAGGTAAGAAGACTGTAGGTTTAGAAGATCCAAAAGAATAGGTCAATTATAAAAATTAATAGATACATTTTAACAAGGTTGTTGTATATGAAGTCAATATACATTAAAAAAAAAACTGTCTTGCTACACCAACAAGAAAAAAATAAAGCATAGTATTTACATAACCTACTACTTAAAGTAACATCAAAGAATTAGTTTCCTAGGGAAAAAAACCTAAAAAGAAAAGATATTCAAAACCTGAAACTACACTAAAAATGATAAAATATTATATTTAAAGTATATTTAAATGGGAAATAATGCTATAGTCACCATTTGGAGCACACAATATTGTAAAGATATAAATCATCCCCAAATTGATCAATAGATTAAGTGAAATCCCAATCAAAATCCACGGAGAGTTTTTAATAAGTTGACACACTGAATCTAAAACCTACATGAAAGTGTAAAAGAACAACAGTCAACATTTATGCCTATGATACTGAGGTGTAATGGAGAAAGGATGGTTATTTCAATAAATGGTACTAGGTCAATTGGATATTAATGAAAAATTGGTAAACTTTAACTCCAGTTTGCACAATACACATAAAATGCAATGAGTAATTTCAGATGTATCATAGATCTTAATGTGAATGGTAAAATGATAAAGTTTCTAGAAATAAACATAGAATATCTTCATGAAAATGGAGTAGGCAAAGTTTTCTTAAATAGGACCAAAAAAGCATTAACCATGAAAAAACTAGTAAATTGGACTTTTTTGTATTAATAACATCAGTTTATCACAAAGATACTGTAAGGCAGTGAAAAGTCAAGCTACCTACAGGGAGAAGATATCTGTCATACATATATCTGACAAAGGACTGTGGTGCAGAATATATACACACTTCAGCAAATCATAAGAAGAGAAAGCTAAAATTTATCCAATTAAGAATTCAGTTTAAAATTAGGCAAAAACTTGAACAGGTTTTTCAGAAAAGAGATCATCTAAATGACTAATAAGCATATGAAAAATGTTCAATATCTAGGAATGCCAACCACAACGAAGTATTACTATATGCCCACCAGAATAGCAAATATGAGAGACAAGACTAAGTATTGGTAAGAAGATGAAACAAATGGAACTCTCATACACTGTTGATGGGAATGTAAATTGGTAAATCAATTTGACAAATTGACTGTCACTATCTTCTGCGGCTGATTTCATGACTCTGGTTCCTTTTGTTCGATATATATCCAACAAAAATATGTGTAATGTTTACTGAAATGTATGCAGCCCTATTTGTAGTAGTGAGAGCTCTGGTAGCATAGTGCCTAAGACAGTTGACTGTTAACCAGAAGACTGGTGGTTCAAACCCACCAGCCACTCCTCGGAAGGAAGATGGGGCAATCTACTTCCTTAGTGATACTGCCTCGGAAACCCAAGGAGGGGTCGTTATGAGCTGGCTCCTACTTGACAGCACATAACAACAACAACAGACAACATTTGTAGTAGTGAAAGCTGAAAAGAAACCACAAAACCATCAACAGTTGAATTGCCAAATAAGTTGCAATATGCTCATTCAATACAAACCAAAAAAACAAACCCACTGCTTTGAATAGATTCCAATTCATAGGAACCCCCATTGGGTTTCCAAGGCTGTAAATCTTTACAGAAGTAGGTTGCCTCATCTTCCTCCCACAGAGCAGCTGGTGGGTTTGAATCAGCAACCTTCTGGTTAGCAGCCACGTGCTTTAGCCAGTACACCACCAGAGCTTCTTTCATTCAGTGCAATGCAACACAAATGAGCAAGCCATTGCAACATAATACCCATATATAAAATTTCACAAAATTTTAGATTAAAAAAAAAAGTATAGGGTGTATAACTTTATTTATGTAAACTTCAGAAATACACAACACTAATCCATGATGTTAGGAGTTACCTAACTACTAACTGATGTTAGTAGGATATTTGTTACCTACAGAGAAAATGTGGCTAGGAGGGGCCACAAGGTAAAGTGTTCTGTTTCTGAGTATGAGTGATTGTTGCATACTTGTGCATATTTTGTGGAAATCATTAAGAACATACCTATAATTCTACGTGTTTCTCTTTATAACTTTAAAATGTTCAAGATTTTTAAGGACTAAAAGTTTTTATTGGGAGGCATTAAAAAAAAAAGACTTAAAATGTGTGTATCTCTGTGTGTGTTTGCACACTACAAGATTCTGGACCAAGTTCAAACTCCTTCCACATAGCACATATTTGGGGATTAGTTTTGTAGATGTAGTCTTTTTTTCACAGCCTGATGTGTTACCTAAGCAGAGCCAGCCTATTTCTGATTGTTGTTTCATAGGAGCTGGTGGCAGAAGGCAAGGAATGGTTGTTGAAAATGGATCACAGTCTGTTGCTCTGGAATTTAAACATTTCACAGCTTGTCCTGGAGGCAATCAGAATACACAATGACATGCTTTGGCAAACAGACTAACAACAAACTTGAATCATGTTTGGATCTTCAGGTAAAATCAACTAAACATAAAAATGATTTTCTTAAAATTGTTGCATTTAATTTATAGTTATTAAACCCATTGTTTGGGTCCAGACTAAAGTCAGAACAAATGGAATAGTTTGTACATAAAATATGGTTATAAAACATTTAAACTTTTTGCATGATCTAGTAAAACACAACCAAATGTTATGAATGGCATAAAATATTCAGTTGCATAAAATACTGCAAATTGAACCATTGCACTGTGAATGAGAAACAATAATTTATTTGGTCTGAATGAAACGTACAAACATACAGACTATGAGAGTTATACCATATACAAACGCCAGACTGAGAAAAATACTAGATTATGAGGCTGTCACTTTCCAGCCACTGTTTCCCCTGTGCCTTCCAAGTCTCAGTTTCAGAATTTGAGTCTATCTCCATTTGAGAAGTGGGCTTGAACATACTTTTTTTTGTTGCAGGTTGTTGGGATTATTGGTTGAATTGTGCTCTCTAAAAAGGTATGTTGAAATCCTAACCTCTGTACTTGTAAATGTGACCTTGTTTGGAAAATGAGGTCTTTCTTCAAAGATATTGGGAGCTCTGGTAGAGTAGTGCCTAAGGCATTTGACTGCTAACCAGAAGGCTGGCAGTTCAAACCCACCAGCCACTCCTCAGAGGGAAGGTTGGGCAATCTACTCCTGTAGAGATACTGCCTCAGAAACCCAAGGAGAGGTCACTATGAGTTGGATCCAAATCAACAGCAGTGAGTTTTTTTTTTTTTCCCCCCCCAAAGATATTATCAGTTACAAGAGAGCAGAAAGACTTCCAGTAAGATAAAGGAATAGGCAGACAAGTGACACAGACCCTCTTCAACAAGAAAAGAAAAATCAATTAACAGATATACAGAAGATAATCCTGGAACCCTGAGCTTTGATAAGAACTACACAGAAGTGGATTAGGCACCAATTAGTGGAAAAACCTGAACAAAAACAGTAAGTACAGAGATAGTTGGAGCTGCAGACTGTCAGCTACTCTGATGGGACCAACAGCCTGAATATTTCCAAGTGGTGTTGGGACCTAAGAATTGACCTAAAGATCAGCCCTGGTCATCAAGGGCTGCAGGGATGACTGTGCTGGTGGTCTAAGACTAGGAAGGGAAACAGCAAGGAGAGAGACAACGTAAGCTGTTGACTTTCCGTTGTCCGGAGGGCACAGCCATTCTGATTGTTTACACATGGCAGCCATTTTGGATATTTAAAGTGACCAAGGCTGCAGCCATTTTGAATATTTACAAGTGAAAACCATTTTGGATTTTAAAGTGATAGCATTCTCATTCGGGTTCCAGGGACCTAAGAATAGGCTCTGTTTGCCAAGGTTGGCAGGGCACACAAGATGCTGACAACAGGAAAGGAGACAGGTGGTGTGTGTATAAGTGCTGTCAACTAGTGCATAGAGGAGCACAGCACAGTACCCTGCTTGTGTAGATAACATAAAAACAAAAAAAGAAAGCAAAAATCATGGGCAAGTCACTCCAACATACAATCATCAATTAAATATAAATGCCATAATGCTTCGGAGACAACAGAGCATCACAGTCCACACAAAGAAGCAAGATAAAGCAGGAGAAATAAGGGACCAGGATACAGACCCAAAACACATCCCTGAGGAAGATGCAGCATTGGAACTCCCTGATAAGGAATTCAAAAGAATTATATTTAGTTATCTTCAAAGGATTGAGAAACAGTTCAAAGAAAACACAGACAAAACCCTAGAACAATTTAAAAAGACAATACAAGAACAAAATGATGAAATAAATGAAAAATTAAAACTTATACAAAATCTACAGATAGAAAAATCCAGAAAATTAATAAATACTAAATTGTCAGAAATAGATAACACATTGAAAGGGCAAAGGAATAGAATTGACGCAATGGAAGACAGAATTAATGAAATTGAAGACAAATACTTCTATGAATACGTCTATGGAAAGGGATCAATCAGAAAAAAGATCAAGGCAAAATGAAGAAAGCCTAAGGTCCATGTGGGATACCATCAAAAGGAATAACCTATGTGTCATTGGAATTCTAGAACAGGAAGAGAAAAATAAAACCATTGAGAAAATTGTCCAAGATTTGTTGGAAGAGAACTTCTCTGATATGACAAAGATGAGAATATATCCATTCAGGAAGTCCAACGAACCCCAGGCAGGATAGACCCCAAAAGAAAATCACCAAGACACATCATCATCAAAATGACCAAAACCAAAGACAAAGAAAGAATCCTAAAAGCAGCATGGGAAAAACGAAAAGTTACCTACAAGGGGCAACCAACAAGACTAAGCTCAGATTTCTCAAGAGAAACCAGAGAAGACAATGGGATGGTATATTTAAAACCCAGAAAGAGAAAAATTTCCAACCAAGAATTATGTATCCAGCAAAATTGTCCTTAAAATATGATGGTGAAATTAGGACATTTCCAGATAAGCAGAAATTAAGGGAATTTGTTAAAACCAGACCAACCTTACAAGAAAAGCTAAAAGGAGCCCTTTGGACAGAGAAGCAACAACAGCCAACAACAACTGACCATTAACACACATGATGATATAACCCAGAAACCAACCCATCTATGGAAGTATCCAAAGTAAATAAGCCTACAAGACTGTAAACAGGGAACCAGAGACATCAAATGACCAAAGAGGACAACTATAAACCAAAAAGAGGGAAAAAACTGTATCATTACAGAACTTCTAGATGGTAGGAATGTCAAGACAACTACAAGATAGAACGGACTGTTCTACACTTGGGAAGAAAACTATAAATCACAGAGTAACTTCAAAGAAAAATGATAAACCTTCACATCAAAATAAGAAAGAGGACAAGCACAAATACTTAGCAAATACTAAAACAACAGCAACAAAGGAAGTGATAATATGATTCATAAACAAAATGAGCTCAGCATAGAAAATTGTATGGAACAAAGAAATCAACAACATGAAAAAGCACATAACAAAAATGACGGCAACAAATACATATTTGCTGATAATTACATATTTGGCAAGGGAGTTATCTCTAAGATTTATAGAAAACTCCAACATCTCAACACCAAAGGAATTAACAATCCAATTGAAAAATGGGCAGAAGACATGAATAGACATTTCACCAAGGAGGACATTCAGGTGGTCAGCTAATACATGAAGAGATGCTCACAATCATTGGCCATCAGAGAGATGCAAATCAAAACAACAATGAGATACTGTCTCACCGCAGCGCTGATGACAAGTTTCAAGGAGACAGACAAGAACATATGCTGGCGGGAATGTGGAGAACTTGGGACTCACGCGCTGCTGGTGGGACTGTGAAATGATACAACCACTGTGGAAAGCAGTATGGCAATTCCTTAGAAAGCTGGAATTGGCGATATCATTTGACTCAGCAATCCCATTACTAGGTATATATCCTAGAGAGGTGAGAGCCAGGACAGGAACAGATATATGCACACTCATGTTCATTGCAACACTATTTACAGTAGCAAAAGATGGAAACAAGCTACGTGCCCATCAGTGGAAGAGTGGATGACCAAACTATGGTACATAACATAACGGAATGCTATGCAGCACTAAAGAACAATGTAGAGTCTGCAAAACACTGCATAATATGAATGGACTTGGAGGACATTATGCTAAGTGAAATAAGTCAATCACAGAAGCACAAATATAGTATTAGTTCATTGTTGTTGAGGGTCAAGGAAAGGTTTATATATGGTGGGAAACTATCTTTGTTGGTTGCCAGGGATGGGAGGGGAGGGGAGAGAACACTGCAAAAAAGAAAAAAATACATTGACCCATGTCACTTTAGTTTTGTGTGTTTCACTGTACATAAATTATATTTCAATAAAATGCATTTTAAAAAAAGATATTATCAGTTACATCATACAGGAGTAGGGTGGGTCCTAGGAATAGGGTGGTATTTACTAAAAACAGAGAATAGATGTGGAAATAGGGTCACTTACAGGGGAAAAACACCACGTGAGGATCCATCCACAAGCAAAGAAAGCCAAGGATTGCCAACAACCATCCAAGTTAGGACAGAGCATGGAACAGTTCCTCTCTCCAAGGCCCCAGAAGAAACTGAAATGGCTGAAATCTTGATTTGGCCTTCTAGCCTCCAACACTGTGAGAAAATAAATTTCCATTTTTTAAAAGCCAGACAATTTGTGTTATTTTGTTACTGCAGTCCTTGAAAACTAAGATGGTTGGTATCTTTTTTTAATGTTGAATTCTATTAGAAAATACAAATGGGATGGTATGTTAGCTCAGAAATATCAAAGGAAAAGTAAAAATAAATTCTGTACGATCATAAGAACCACTGGAGCCAACAACCATTGTTTAAGTGATGGAGCCCTGATGGCAACAGAATTATTAGTTTTTTTCTTTTTTTCCATATGATGAAAGGCATTTAAAAAATCAAATCAAGAGTAAAAATGAGCTTGCCTGGTTGTATAAACAGAATGCATATTTCAGCTTTGATTTAAATCTGTTTATGTGACCCTGTTATACTATAATGTTTCTAAACCATTTTTACCATAACTCATGGCCAATGAGGATCACATATCTGACATTCTGGGCATACATACATAGATTTTTTTTTTTTTTTTTTTAATGTAATTGTAAAATCTTTTGTGAGGAAGTATTGTAAATAGCCACACAGAAATATTTTGTTTTTGGCATAAAGAATATTTGTTTTCATGTGAATAATAAAATCAGCATTTTAACATCCCAAATATGTATACTTTAAAAGGCTAAGTAAGCATAGTGAATCTTATCTCAAACTAAATCTTATTAAAGTTAGAAAGATCCTAATTTTTTTTCTCCAGATTTCTACCCAGATAATATTAAGATGATCAATATTGTGTAATTTAAGGACAAACATATAGTGAATTCTGATGTTTAAATTATAACAGAATTTTCCAAATTTTAACATGTATTATCTACTAAACCAAAAAAAAAAAAAAAAAAACTCACTGCCATCAAGTGGTTTCCAACTCGTAGTGACATAGTGACCTCCATTGGGTTTCTGAGGTGGTAAGTTTGATAAACTGACTAGTACATTGCCCCATCTTCCTTCCTCTGAGCTGCTGGTGAGTTTGAGCACCCATCCTTCTGGTTAACAGTCAAATACCTTAGGCACTACACCAACAGAGATCCTTATATTATCTACTAGGCTTAATTTTTTTTTTCTCACTGTATTATAGTTGCTTCTAAGTTTCATAACTGTCCTAATATCATGGTTTGGTTAATGAGAGCAGATGATCATGCAGAAAAAATAGTAAAAGGCAATTTGCCACAAAAATGTAAGTTATTATAAGAAATCCACTTCCATTGAGTCGATTCTGACTCATAGAGACCCTTTTTAGGACAGAGTAGAATTGCCCCATAGGGTTTCCAAGGCTGTAAATCTTTATGGGAGCAGACTTCTTCATCTTTCTCCTGTGGAGCAACTAGTGGGTTTGAACCACCAACTTTTTGGTTAGGAGCCCAGTGCTTCAACCTTAGCATCACCAGAGCTCCTTACAGAATGCATGTAAGTATATTAAAAGTTTCTCAACATCATGTGTAATTAGAGAAATGTGAATAACGACAATAATGAAATACCTACACATTATTGAGATTAAGGTTTTATCCCCAATTCCTTATATTTAGGATATTGGAGGATAAAAGACACTTAATTTTGTTACAGATGCTGCATATTGGTCTTTTTTTATTGCTGCGTTTATCAGTGAGAATTCATTCAGGGAAACAGCGCCACTAAGAGTATCATGAGATAAAAAGTTAATTTATACTAATGAGGACTTACACAATTGTGGGAAAAGCTGGGAAGTAAAGATCTACAAGGGGTAGTCAGAGTATAAGAGAAGATCCTGCAGATGGGCAAGTCAGAGTTCAGGGAGATGTGAGAAGACAGCCAGGCCACATGCCTATGTAAGCGCACAGAGCAGGAGCTTACGAGATGTCAATAGGAAGTTGTACAGCCTGCATGTAGCTACCATGTCTGCTGGTCTACTGCCATGTGGTAGGGAACTTGAGGCTTCTGTTCACCAGCAAACTAGCATTCAGGAAGATGAGCTACATGCTAACCAGAGAAGAACAGTGCAGGCTGGTATCATCCCTTCATGCCCACATGCCATCATCAAATCTGACTTCAAATACCTTCCAAGGGTAATAACTACTGATTCACTTCTGTTTTCCAAATCTTATACAAGTTTCATTTTTTTGGTTAACTCTAACCTAGAACCATACGGGGAGCTCTGGTGGCATAGCGCGTAAGGCATCTGACTGCTAACCAGAAGGCTGGCGTTCAAACCCACCAGCCACTCCTTGGAAGGAAAGTTGGGCAATCTACATCCATAGTTTCTGTAGTGATACTACCTCGGAAACCCAAGAAGCGGTCGCTAGGAGTCACATCTGACTCGATGGCAGTGTGTTTGGCTTTTGGTTTTTGGAGAACAATACAGGGAAAGGGCTTCTAGAAAACACAGTTGTTAATTTACCCCACGTCTCCACAGCACAATCTAGCCTACTTGAAAAGCTTTCCGGGCTCCATGTGTTCAGTTGCATGCTCCTTCATGGTGCACCTATTCCATCATAAGCAATTCAGTGTCACCGGCCTCATCATGTTCCCAAATTTTGTAAGATTGAGTAAGTAGTTATTACTCCTGAAGTAATAACTGGAGACTACCTGTTCCACCATCTAGCTCATTGCCTGGCACATGGTAGGAGTTCAAAGCAAGTTTTGTTTTGTTGCTAATGGAATAAACAGTGAGAGGAAAGTTTTTAAAAGAGGTTTTGTAGCAGGGAATTGTGTCAATAAGCATGTATCACAGGGAAAGTATCAAAACTCTTTTAAGAAGCAACTAAAACAACAAGAGTCCAGCTCATTTCAGTTATAATAGGAAGGTAAAAATAGGGTCTAAGTAGGGTCGACTTATATGTGTCTGATAAATGTATTTATAAAGAGAAGTTAGTCAAGAAAGCTATATAAAGCAATGGCATTGGAAGTGACTCAATTGTAAAGATGCTGTCCATAGAAAGGCATCAGTGCTTTTCAGAGATCTTGCCACAAATTAAAGTTAATGTACACCCTAGAGACCTACAAATCTTGTTTAACTATTTACTCTGAATATTTTGTTAAGTACATCAGTAACTCTCAGATACTCTTCAGTTCTCTCTCCCTCTCTCTCTCTCTCTCTCTCACACACACACACACACACACACACACACCCCTCTCCTTTTATTCTTTGTGTATCCTTATTCTTCCTACTTTTCTACTTTTCAAGTACTTAAATTCCTCATTCTGGAAGGAGACAAATCTGGTTTTGAATATTGATTCTATTGTTTACTCATCCTTTCTGAATCTCAGATTTCTGTAAAATTGGGAATAATATTTTCTATTGCAAAAACCAAAGACTAACTCATTGTAGGTGCTTACTAAATGCAAATACAAATTTCTCTCCATCTTCACCTTCCCAAGATTAAGAAGAAGGACTAGGGAACATCTGTTGTTGCTCCAACATGCACCCTGAGATCTAATCTCATCTCTTCCCTGTTTTTTCAACCACATACAAACTCTCCTGAGAGCAATTGTAATAAATACTAATTTTCCCCCATTTGAAAAAACAGTTACAGTGATTGAGTTTCCAAGTCTTCTGACTTCCACATTTCCTTAATGCCCCTCTGCTCTTTCTTTCTTTCCTTCTGGTGCTTCTCCTTCTTCTTCCTCTCCAGTCTTTTTCCGTCATCCCCCCTTTCTTCCTTCCTCTATGTATTGGTATCCTATTACTGCTTGAAAAGTTCTGCAAATCCAGTGGCTTGTTGTAGTTGTTAGGTGCCTTCTAGTCATTTCCAAATCAGAGCGACCCTCCATAAAACAGAAGAAAACACAGCCCAGTCTTGTGCCATCCTCACAATCATTGCTGTTTGAGCCCACGGTTGCCGCCTCAGTCTATCTCATTGAGGGTCTTCCTCTTTTTCTCTGAATCTCTACTTTATAAAGCATGATGCCTTTCTTCAGGGGCATGTCCCTTCTAATAACATGTCTGAAGTACGTAAGAGACAAAGTCTCATCATCCTTATTTCTAAGGAACATTCTGGCTGTATTTCTTCCAAGAGAGATTTGTTCATTATTCTGGCTGTCTATGGTATATTCAATATTCTTCACCAACCCCATAATTCAAAGACATCAATACCTCTTCAATCTTCCTTATTCATTGTCCAGCTTTCCCATGCATATGAGGCAATGGAAAATAGTATGACTTGGGTCAGGCATACTCTAATCTTCAAAGTGATATCTTTGTTTTTTAACACTTCATCAAAAAAATAAATAAATAAATAACCTCACTACCATTGAGGTGGTATCACTATGGAAGTAGACTGTCAAACCTTCCTTTTGAGTGGCTGGTGGGTTTGAACTGCCAGCCTTCTGGTTAGCAGTTCAATGTCTTAGGCACTACATCACTAGAGCTCCCTTAACATTTCATAGAAGTCTTTTGTAGCAGATTTCCCTAATGCAATATGTCATTTGATTTCTTGATTACTGCTTCCATGGTCATTGATTGTGAATCCAAGTAAAGTGAAATCTTTGACAACTCTAATATTTTCTCTATTTATCATGAAGTAGCTCACTGATCCAGTTTTGAGGCTCTTTTTATTTTTCTTTATGTCGAGATGTAATCCATACTGAAGGCTGTAGTCTTTGATTTTCATCAGTGTGTTTGATCTTCATCAGTAAGTGTTTCAAGTCCTCTTCACTTTCAGCAAACAAGGTTGTGTCATCTGCATATTGCAGCTTGTTAATGAGTCTTCCTCTAAATCTGATGCTCTGTTCTTCTTCACATAGTCTAGCTCCTCATATTATTTGCTCAGCATACAGATTGAATAAGTATGGTAAAATGCTACAATCCTGAGGAACATTTTTCCTGATTTTAAATCACTTAATATCCTTTTGTTCGGTTTGAATGACTGCCTCTTGGTCTATGTACAAGTTCTATATTAGCACAATTAGGTGTTTTCGAATTCCCATTCTTCAAAATGTTAGCCATAATTTGCTATGATTTATACAGTCAATGCCTTTGTATGGTCAACAAAATACAAGTAAACATCATGCTGGTATTCTCTGCTTTTAGCCAAGAACCATCTGACATCAGCAGTGATATCCATCATTCTTTACTCTCTTCTGAATCTGGCTTGAATTTCTGGTAGTTCTGTACTGATGTACTGCTGCAACCATTTTTGAATTACCTTTAGAAAAATTTTACTTGAGTGTGATATTAATGATATTGTTGGATAATTTACACATTCTGTTGGATCACCTTTCTCTGAAGTGAGCAGAAATATGAATTTCTTTCAGTGGGTTGGCCTGGTAGCTGTCTTCTAAATTTCTTGGCATAGATAAGTGAGCACTTTCAGAATTGCATTCATTTGTCGAAACATCTCAATTTGTATCTGTCACTTACTGGCTTAAGTCAAAATAAAATAATAAGTTTAAAATTCTTGAATCAGAAGTCCATAATCAGTTTCATTGGGCTACAATCAAAGTGTTAGCAGATCAGTGTTTCTTCTGGAGGCTCTGTGAGAGAATTAGTTTCCTTGTCTTTTCCAATTTCTAGAATGTGCCTGCATTCCTCAGCTGTGGCCCCTTTTCTTCCATCTCCAAAGCCAGGGGCATAGCATCTTCTCTCCTCTCTGACCTCTATTTCCTTCTTGCATACACTCTCTAACTCTGACTCTCCCTTTTATAAGGACATTTGTGTACAGAATCATCTCCACAGCTCAAGGTCCTCAGCTTAATGACATCTAAAAAGTTCCTTTTTTCCATGTATAGTAACTGTCATAAGTTCTAGAAATTATGATTGATGTTGTTGCTGTTATGTTCCATCAAGTTGGACCCGACTCATAGCAACCCCTCATTGGGTTTCTGAGGTGATATCACTACAGAAGTAGATTACCCAACCTTATTTCCAAGGAGTGGCTGGTGGGTTTGAACCGCCAGCCTTCTGGTTAGCAGTCAAGTGCCTCAGGCACTACACTACCAGAGACATCTTTTAGGAGCCATTATTCAACCTCTCATGCTCTATTTCTTTTTTTTTTTTTTCTCCTTTTGCTTTCTAATCTATCTTTCCAAGGCTGTTTCCCTTCCTGCTGACCCTCTCATAGGAGTTCATGTGTCCTCTTATTCATTACCTGAGGTCAAAATAATTGGCTCTTATTTTGTCAACCAAATTGCAAAGCATGCATGACAGGAGAACGGTCATGTTTATTATATCAGATTATTAGGTAAGGAAACTAATGTTTCTCATACATAAATTGGATGGTTCACCTGCTGCTTAGTTACCTGTGTGAGTTTAGTGACCATCAGCCATACTTAGAATAACATACCTGTGATGTTACATAATTAAGTTATATTTAACTTGCCACTATCTTTTTTCCAACCAACAATTTTTTTTCACATTTTTCCCTCTCTTATTTCTTTCAATATTTGTAAGCATTCTATTATTCTTTAGTCCACTGGTGTATAGTAAAGAACATAGATTAGGATTCCAATATCCTAACATGATATTTACTAGCCATATGTCTCTGGGCAAATCATTTAGCTTTTTTCAGCCTTAGTTCCTCCAACAAATAGTTGTGTTCTGTCAAGTCGATTCTGACTCCTAGCAACATTAAAGGACAGAGTAGAACTGCCCCCATATGGTTTCCAAGGCTGTGATCATTATGGATACAGATTGCCTAATATTTCTCCCACTGAGCAGCTAGTGGATTTGAACTGCCAACCTTTCAGTTAGCACAGTTAGCAGCCAAATGCTTAAATACTGAGCCACAAGGGCATATTCCTTGCCTTATTAAAAAGTAAAAAAATTCTTACCTCATACATGTACCATCAAAATGAAATGAAGTAATAAATATAATGCATGACAATTATAATGTTTTAAGAAAATGTGAAATAAGAATATTATATGTGAAGCTTTCTGACAGATTGTTAAATTAAATGCTGTATATAAAACATGAGGCATAATATCACTGCCACTACTACTACTAGCAAAACAATAATAATAAAACTTTCATTTATTGAGTGAATCTTACATGGCAAATGTTGCATTAATAACTTTACAAACAAGAAATTCATTTTCACAACAATCTTATGAGGTTAGTGTTAGTAGCTGTGGAGGCAACTTAGATTCATGATGGCCTTATGTATAACAGAATAAAATTCGCCTAGTCCTATGCCATCAGGCTCTGCTGGCCAGTGGCTAAAGTCAAGAATCAAAGAAAGGCCAAGGCTAAGACTCAGATTCTGGCTCTGGGTCAGACTCCCAAAGACAATCAGGCCCTCACAAAGAATCCATAATAGAGTCATCCAAATGTAAATGTACAAACACCAATATTGGTGTGACTCCTGGGCTGCCATCAACATGGCACTTGTGTCTTCCTGTATTATTTGTACAAGTAAACCTGAGGCAGTGCTTGAACAATCTCTCTTAGAAAGATCAGCACTAGGCCGGTCCCCATGAGGCAGAGGTCAAAGATGTCCCAAATGTCCAAACT
>NW_006921741.1:8028861-8040623 GCF_000298275.1 Orycteropus afer afer | reverse complement strand
AGTATCACTACAGAAGTAGATTGCCCCATCTTCCTTCCGAGGAGTGGCTGGTGGGTTTGAACCTCCAGCCTTCTGGTTAGCAGTCAAGTGCCTTATCCACTATGCTACCAGAGCTCCCCAAATGGATTCATAGACCATCCTATTTCCAATATTTGAAGGACAGCATTCCATTTTATCCTCGTGAAGGAAATATATTTAATGCAGGAAAGAACATCTTATTGTTGTGCTGAAACTTGCCATTAATTATATTGAACTTTGTTGCTTAGCATTAGAACCATGGAAAATCATTAATTTCTCAATTCAGTGTCTTTGGTAAGATCAATATTAAGAAAGCTACATTACGACCAGGAAAAACACCATTTTCTTAAGAATATTTCACTCAGGATCTTTTCAAACAAAATTTCTCTGCAGCAGCAAATTTGCCTTTAATATTGTTTCAACAATTTTGAAGGGGAAAAAATCATTAAATAATTAGGAAGCATTCCTGTGAATTCCAGAGCTCAGAAGACCATTTCCAGGTGGCAGGATTCCTCGGAAAGACCAAGGCTCTGTGCTGAGTTCAAGAGTCTTCAGAAAACCACAGGCTCTATGCTTAGTATTAATCCCCAGAAAGACCCTGGTTCTGTGCATAGCTACAAATGGCAAGGTTTAATCTTTGATTTTCAGAGATACATCACTCCAGCTTCATATGAGTTTTTACGAGTTTTCAAATGAAAATTACAACCCCACCCCAGCAGATTTGCCCAATATATTGTTTAATATCTTGACTGCTACTTCCTCGGGCATTTATTGTGAATCTTAACAAAATGAAACCCTTGACAACTTCAATCTTTTCTTCTTTTATCATGATGTTGCTTACTGGCAGAGTTGTGAGAATTTTTGTTTTCTTTATGTTAATGTGTAATTCATATTGAAGGCTGCAGTTTTTGATCCTCATCAGTAAGCACTTCAAGTCCTTTTCACTTTTAGTAAGCAAGGTTGTATAATCTGCATATCGAAGGCTGTTAACGAGTAATCTTCTTATCCTGATGCCATGTTCTCTTCATATAGTCTAGCTTCTTGGATTATTTGCTTAGATTCAGTAAGTATGATGAAAGGACACAATCCTGATGCACAACTTTCTTGATTTTAAATCATGTAATATCCCTTTGTTCTGTTCAAATGACTGCTTCTTGGTCTATATACAAAATGTGGGGGAAAAAAACCCTCAAAATTGGAATAAACTCATGTGAAGGAGCCCTAGTAGTGCAAATGGTTAAGTACTCAGATAGTAACCAAAAGGCTGGAGGTTCAAACTTACCCAGTGACTTTGTGAGAAGGATATCTGATGATCTGTTTCCATAAAGACTGCAGCCCAGAAAACTCTATAGGGTAGTTCTATTCTATAACATATGGGGTCATTATGAGTCGGAATCAATTTGACAACACCTAACAACAAGAATAGCAACAAAACAAATATGTGTAAGGAGCTTAAGTGATGTAGTGCTTAAGGCATTTGACTGCTAACCAGAAGAAGGTTGGCAGTTTAAATCCACTAGCCATTCCCCAGAAAGAAGATTGGGCCATCTATTTCCATAGTGAAACCACCTCAGAAACCCAAGGATGGGTCGCTATATGTTGGATCTGACTCAGTGGCAGTGAGTTTGGTTTTTGGTTTTTGGATGGCAGAGGATATTCCTACATATTTCTATATTCATATATTCACAAATATAGTAGAGTGTAATGGGACAAAGTTATGAAAACTTCTTAGCCATACCAAAAATGCTGAGGGATTGAATTGCTTGGCCTGGAGACTCAGGACCAAAGTTTCGTGAAACATAAAGGTCAATAGGCACAAAACAGCCTGCAAAGACAATGTTCTACAACCAACTTTAGTGAGTAGCAACTGGTTATGACTTAATAGGTTATGACTGCCATCTGAGGTGCAACTACTGTTTTTCCCCCATCCAGAGAAAAGAAGAATGAAGAAAATAAAAGACATACCATAAAAGGGCCACATGAACCTCAGCCTCCATGACCCCAAGACCAGAAGAACTAGATGGTGCCTGGCTACTATTACCAACCGCTCTGAAAAGGATACTCTGAAATGGTTCACATTAGAAGGTCCTGGATAGAGTAAGAGGAAAATGTGTGTGTGTGTGGGGGGAACCCTCATAATTATAGAAAGGACAAGACTTACTGGTCAGATAGAGACTGGTGAAACCCCTGGGAGTATGGTCCTTGGTGACCATTCAGACTTGAAACTGAATTTACTCCCGTAGCTGAATTTTTAGTTAAATTATACCCAGGTCTACAAGGTGGACAATACTCTAGGAAGATAGATACTTCTTAGAACAATCAACCATTTGAGATCAAAAAGGCAATCTTTGTCCAGGGACAAAGTTCAGAAGGTAAGAAATGTTAGGAGAGAAAGAATGAAAATGAGAAACAGAGAGAAGATGTGGGATGAATGATGGTACATTGTTCATGTTACAATCAATGACATGAAACAAAATGTGTGCGAATTGTTGAATGGAAAACTGATTTGCTCTGTAAATATTCACCCAAATCACAATAAAAAGTTTAAAATAAAAAGAATGTGAATATTCCTGGTGAGAAACCATTCTAGAGGACTGTTTGGCAGTTTCTAATAAAGTTAAACTTGAATCTACTCCATGAACCAGAAATTCCCGTGTTTGGTGTATCCTCAAGGGAGATGGATGCACATCTCCACACAAAGACTTGGAAAGATTACTCATGGCACTCTTTTCATAATAACCCAAAGTGGAAATAACCCAAATGTTCATCAACCATGGTGTATTCACAAACTGGAATAACATTCATCAACAATACCACAATTAAGAAGTGATAAATACAACATAGATCTGTCTAGAAAACATAATATTGGGTGGGAAAAAAAACAATGTACTATGTATATGCTAGGAGCTCTGGTAGCATAGTGGCTAAAGCACTTGACTGCTAACCAGAAGGCTGGCGGTTCAAACCCACCAGCCACTCCTCGGAAGGAAGGTTGGGCAATCCTACTTCCGTAGTGATACTGCCTTGGAAACCCAAGGAGGGGTCGCTATGAGTCGGGGCCGACTCAACGGCACATAACAACAACAACAACAACAACAACAATGTATATGCTATATATATATGTTATAGGGAGCTCTGGTAGCATAGTGGCTAAAGGCACTTGACTGCTAACCAGAAGGCTGGTGGTTCAAACTCACCAGCCACTCCTCGGAAGGAAGATGGGGCAAACTACTTCCATAGTGATACTGCCTTGGAAACCCAAGGAGGGGTCGCTATGAGTCGGGTCCAACTCGATGGCACATAACAACAACAACAACATATATGTTATATACCATCGAGTCGGACGCAACTCATAGCGACCCCTCCTTGGGTTTCCGAGGGGGTATCACTGCGGAAGTAGATTGCCCAACCTTCCTTCTGAGAAGTGGCTAAGGGGTTTGAACCACCAGCCTCCTGGTTAGCAGCCAAATGCCTGAGGCACTATGCCACCTTAGACCCTTACTAGATGAAAATTTTCAATAATTTCATTCCCTCTGCCATTGAGTCGATTCCAACTCATAGGGATAAACTATTTTGGTCACTGTGAAGGATTTCTACATTATGAGATAAAATTGATTCATAGAGAGTCAGGTTGAAATGAAGGTGATATATAAACCAGAAGATAAAGAACAAAATAATTTTGGTTAAGAGACTATTAGAGAATACACTTATTTGTGTAGTTCATAGTTTATTATAGTTTCTGGATAGGTCACTAGGTGGCACAAATGGTTAAGTCCTTGACTACTAACTAAAAGTTTGGTGGTTCAAATCTACCCAGAGGAACCTGAGAAGAAAGACCTTACCACCCACTTCCAAAAAAAAAAAAAAAAAAAAAATTGGCCAATGAAAATCCTATGGAGCACAATTCTACTCTACACACATGGGGTCACCAAGAATAGGACTTAACTAGATGGCAACTGATTTGTGTGTGCATATGTGTGTATGTGTGGCTTACTCTTTTAAAAGTGTTTATGGCATAAGTTAATTTTCCAGATACCAATCAGGAAGTAACACTCCAAGTTGTTCAATAAGAGTGGAGGCCCCTCTCCAACTACACAAGTGGCTCTTTGTGCCATCAAATGAGGAAGGCCAAGAAGCCGTTTGTATAACTTCTCTGTTGTTGTTGTTGTTGTTATGTGCCATCGAGTCGGACCTGACTCATAGCGACCCCTCCTTGGGTTTCCGAGTTAGTATGACTACGGAAGTAGATTGCCCAACCTTCCTTCTGAGGAGTGGCTGGTGGGTTTGAACCTCCAGACTTCTGGTTAACAGTCAAGTGCCTTAGGCTCTATGCTACCAGAGCTCCTATAACTTCTCTGTTGCTGTTGTTGTTGTTATGTGCCGTCAAGTCAGACCCGACTCATGGCGACCCCTCCTTGGGTTTCCGAGGCAGTATAACTATGAAAGTAGATTGCCCCATCTTCCTTCCAAGGAGTTTCAAATGTCTCTTAAGCCCTACCTTCCTTTCAAATTTAGTGCATGCAATTACATTTCTTTTTTCTTCTCTTTTTCCTCTCCTTTACACAGCTTAATGATGCTGCATGTCTCTTCTCTGGGGATATTCTTGACCTTCACTAGCTTCAGATTTCCATGTCATCTTCTCCCTTCACATCATTTTCTTTAATCTAGTAAACTGCTGAAATTTCTCCATCTTTCTTTGAGTGAATTTCCTGACACGTTCTTCTTCATTCATCTACGGAACTTCTCAAATCTCATTTTAATGGGTCAAGAAAAAAAAGTCAGGTTATAGAAAGATAGTTAAGTTCAGTCTCTGGACCTTATGCTACTGTCTTTCTGCGACAAAATGTTTACAATAACAAAAAAGAAAGAAGTAAGAATTGAAGGAAACAAGTTAAAAAGTAACATATAGCCAAGTGAATCTCAGAAAATAGAAAATTACTCATAATTCATTTTCCAAATGTCCCCTAATAGAAAGCAAAAATCAGTTTTAGGTTATTAGTGGGTAAGTTCTTACAGGTTATAGGTGGGTAAGTCCTGGTTTACACTTGCTGCCCTCACATCCCATTCAGTTATTATCTCCTTTTTCTCTAAAAGTTTCTAGATTTGTTCACCATATATAATGAGTTCTTTTTCATACCCAAATCAGGTTATATATTCTGAGAAATGGGCACAGACTATATGAAATCAGTTTCAGGTCTCCAGGAAGTCTGGTCTTCAGACAAACGGCTCAGAAGCCTTCATCAGGTCACATGTATTAAACAGAAAATGCTTACTCATCTGCAGGAAGATATTCTATTCTAGCGTCAGAACAATTTGTGAGGCAGCTGGAATTTACGAACAGAAAAACAAAGTCCAAAGAGGTTAAGGCATTTCCATTTGGAAGGGTGTGTGGGTGGGTATGAGGAGTGTGGGGATCTGTATGCCAATAAAATTAAGATAGTGCAGTGAAACCAAAAAGACGTTGGGGTCAGCCACACTGGGTTGAAAGCCCATTTCTGATCATTGGCTGTGTTGTGAAAGTGAGATCTCCTCAAGTCTCACTTTTCTCATCTATAAAATTAGGCTAATAAAATTGTGACTGAAAACACTGACATTATGAGAGTTATAGAAATTAAGTACAAAGTTTAGTGACTTAAACAGAATAGTTATGATAGTAAGTATCTGAAAAATATCAGCTATTACCAGGCCCTGTTCTGGGTATTTTATGTTAACTCATTTAATATCCACAAGAACACCTAAAATAGGTGCTTTCATCATTACCGTTTTACAGGTGAAGAAACTAAGCCTCAAAATGACTAAGGAACAAGCAGTAATTGAATCTGGTTTTGAACCAAGACAGTCTGATTTCAGAGCTGTCATAATTATCACATGTACTAAGTGCCTCAATTACTACTCTTTACAGCTGTTCTCTGGTATGCAAGAGATGTTATTAATGTGGACATACAAAACGTGGAAGGAAGAAGCCAATAAATTATAATAAAAGGAAAAAAATGTACATAAATTATATTTTAACTTGCACCATCCTATGGAGAGATGTGTCTTTAGAAGTTAAGGCCAACTTTCATATGTCTTACACATAAGAACTCTCCATAAACATCTATCCATGTATTTCACATTACTTTTAATGGTAATGTCATTTCATGAGGACAGGAATTCTTACAATAGAGTTACATAATGGGTTAAATTATAAATAATGCTATAGCATAGTGGCTAAGACACTTGCCTGCTAACCAGACGGCTGGCAGTTCAAACCCACCAACCACTCCTCGGAAGGAAGGTTGGGCAATCCTACTTCCATAGTGATACTGCCTCGGAAACCCAAGGAGGGGTCGCTATGAGTCGGGTTTGACTCGACGGCACATAACAACAACAACAACACCTTAATTTAGAATCAGTACAGTGGCTAGGGGGAGCTCTGGTGGCATAGTGCTTAAGGCATTTGACTGCTAACCAGAAGGCTGGTAGTTCAAACCCACCAGCTGCTCCTTGGAAGGAAGATTGGATAATCTACTTCTGTACTGATATTGCCCCGGAAACCCAAGGAGGGGTCACGATAAATTGGCTCTGACTCGATGGTAGTGAGTTTGGCTTTTTGTTTTGTTTCATTTTTACATTGGCTAGGAGTTTGAATCTACTTGACAGCAACGAGTTTTGGGGTTTATAAAAAGTTGCATGACTTTTTCCCCAGAATACTGAATTATTTATTTATGTGTATAAGATCTAGGTAACACTGTGCCCAGTGTGTCCAGAGATGGACAGTCATCTTCCATTAGACCCTGTGGAAAGGACTTCTCTGAATCACCAATCCCCCAACACTTTTGGAGAACCTGTGGCCACATTTAGTTATTACTTGGACAGCTGTAGGAGCTTTGGTAGCATAATGCCTAAGCCATTTGGCTGCTAATCAGAAGACTGGTGGTTCAAACCCACCAGCCACTCCTGGGAAGGAAGGTTGGGTGATCTACTTCCATGTGATACTGCCTCAGAAACCCAACGAGGGGTCACTATGAGTCGGATATGACTCGATGGAAGTGGGTGTGGTTTTGGTTTGGACAGCTGTGGGCTGTTTGCTTATTCCGAAGTCCAAGGATTTGGGTCAACTTTCCATGTTTCTTAATTTCAGAAAAAAAAAAAAAAAACTCACTGCCATCAAGTCGGATCCAACTCCTTGGATTTCTGAGGAAGTATTACTATGGAAGTAGATTACCCAATCTTCCTTCCATGGATTTGAACTGCCAGGCTTCTGGTTAGCAGCCAAATGCCTTAGGGACTATGCCACCAGGGCTTCCAATTTCAGCAAGGAAGAGTGAATTTAGTTTTTTTCAGTTCACACTCTAACAAAATTTTGTACTCCCTCCAGCAGTCACCACTCAGTTTTATTCATAATTTCAGTTACTAAAATTCTTATTTTTATCTCTCCTCTCCCCTCTTCTCTTTTCATGTCTCCTGTCTCATTCTCTCCTTCCACCAAGTAAACAATTATTTTTAGCCTCCAACAGAGATTTCTTTGAGCAAATGAATTTGCAAGTTAGTTTCTTGTTGCCTGGGGCCCAATCTCACCAATAGCACTGTGTTATGTTCACGAGTTACTATACATAAATTAAACAAATTCTCATTCTTTTTGTTTTCATTCTCTGTACTTTTTAAGCTACTGTGACATACATCTTCACACAAACTTGTCAGAAACCATTTGAGGTACAGGACAAGTGCAGAGATTTCTCTTTACTGGCTGGATAAGGAGTCATTCTTTCATAGACAGTACCCAAAATATGATCTAGTTCCTATCTGTAAAATAGTTATCAATAAATCATTTTGAATAGATGATGCTAGAGAAACTTGCTCCACGTTATATAGTTTGTTAGTGCCAAAGTCAGATGTATACATAAGAATAATCTGAGGATCTGTAAGAAGCACCTGGACATCTTGTCAAACTGTAGATTCTAATTCAGTGTATCTGAGGTGGAAATGCAAGGAGCTCTGATGGTGCTGTGGGTAAGGCATTTGGCTATTAACTAAAAAGTTGGTGGTTCTAAACCCACCAGCTGCTCTGAGGGAGGAAGATGAGGCAATCTGCTTTGGTAAACAACACAATCTGCTTTGGTAAACCCTATGAGTGCCATTATGAGTTGCTTGATGGCAGTGGGTGTTTATGGGGTGGTGGAGTGGGGTGGGGTAGAAAGGGAGTCAAACTGTTATGAACTGGTTTGATGACCTGCCTTGAAATGACACAGCCTGGGTAAGACTCTTGGCTATTCCTCTTATTGACTAGGGAAGTATGAACAAGTTACCTGTGAAACTGAGAAAATATTCAAACTCACCACAAAGAGCTGTTATGAAGATTAAGTAAGAAGATGACAGTAATGCGTTTAACACAGTGCTAGCACATAGTAAGCACTCAGTAAATGTTAACTCTTTTTAAAGGTAACAGAGGATGAGCTGGCAGAACTATTTCAGGATGTCATATGTTGTTTCCATAGTTTATCATTTGAATTAAAACAGAGACATATGAAACAATGAGTGCCCACCATCAGATTCAGAAGCACCCACATCACTGGCATTTTCTTCATTCCAGAAAAGGTTTGCATAAGCCAGGATGCTTCTCCTTGATACAGCAAGAATATCAAGTTTCTTGGGATGTAATTCCTCTTAAGCATATAAATACATAGCTGCCATTGAGTCAACTCCAACTCATGACAACTTTGTGTGCAACAGAACAAAACTTTGTCCAGTCCTGCATCATCTCCACAATTGCTGGCATATTCAAGTCCTTTGTTATGACCCCTGAGCCAATTCATCTCAGTGAGGGTCTCCCACACAACTCATTGTCCTTCTATTTCAGCAGCATGATGTCCACCTCCATCAACTGATATGCCCAAAGCAACTGGCATATAGATAATGTTCTATTTATAAGGTTTTCACTGGCTTATTTTTGCAAGTACATTGCCAGGCCTTTCTTTGTAGTCTGTCTCAGTCTGGAAGGCCTGCTGAATCCTGTCCACCAGAGTAACCCTGCTGGCATTTGAAATACTGATGGCATAGCATCTAGGATCATAACACCATGAAAGCCACAATAGTACGACAACTGAAAGATGGGTGATGGCAAATACCCTTAGGTATATACCCTCTCCAAAAGTAGTCAGATCTCAAAGAACCACATCATTACCAATCAAAGAAAGATATTTAATGGTTTCAAACTCATAAGTGAAGGATGGTTATCTGTTACTAAGTACCTATTGATTCCTGAGTCTGGCTGTTGTATTTGGTTCAATGAGAAGTGCTGGACATGTATCACAAGGAATTAAGCAACATTTATAATGAATATTCACCAAATATTTACTGAGTACTTACAAAGTGCCAAACTCTGATTTCTTAAATACAGATAATTGACAGAAAGATCAATTCACAAGATGGCAAAAAACAAAAACACCTTAATTGATAATTCTAGATTTCAAGAAGTTCTTCAAATATCATTGTATCTATACCTGAATATTTCATACTTTCAGCAGAGCTTTCTCCTGTGAGAGGTAACTATCCAATCTGGTATAATGGAAAATACAAAGGCTTTAGTCAAACATCGATTTTAAAGTAAATACTAACATTCTCTGTGTGACCTTGACCAAAAATATGAGCTTAATTGTTCCTCAATTATCTCATCTGTAAGAATGAAATATAATGTCTGGCTCATTTAGTTGTTATAAAAATTGAGTAGTAAGATTGGCCAGCACCAATATGAACCTCAGTAATTGTTAGTTTAATTTGGTGCTCTGGTGGCATAGTGCCTAAGGCATTTGACTGCTAACCAGAAGGCTGGTGATTCAAACCCACCAGCCACTCTGTAGAAGGAAGACTGGGCAATCTACTTCCATAAAGATTTACCACCTCAGAAACCCAAAGGTGGTCGCTATGAGTCAAAATCGACTGGATGGCAGTGAGCTTGGTTATTGGTTTGAGTTCACTTATATGAAGGAAATCTGCTGGTGCAGTGGTTAAAACATTTGACTGCTAACCAAAAGTTCAGTGGTTCTAAGCCACCAGCCACTCTGTGAGACAAAGTTTAGGCAGTTTGCTTCTGTAAAGATTTACAGACTTGGAAACCCTGGGGGGCAGTTTTACTCTGTAGAGTCACTCTGAGTTGGAATTGACTCAGTGGTAATGGGTTTGGTTTGGCTCTGTTATACCATCATTACTGCATCTCTCTAACCTTTTGTTCAATACTTATGACTGATGCTAGTCTAGAAGCTTAGATGGACATTCCAGAGCACTAGGTGGTGCCTGCCACAGCAGATTCCACATCAAGCTTGATACCTCTGCTGGTAGAGAATTTCATTCATTCATTCAAGAGCATATATTAGATTCCTATATTATTCTAGGAATTAAGGATACAAATAAACCTTTATGGAGCTCACAGACAAGACTGTAAGAATTTAAATGAGGTGTATATACTAAGATGGGGATATATAAGGTGCTATAGAAGCATATTTCTCAAAAAAATTGGGAGCTCTGGTAGCATAGTGCCTACGTGTAAGGTGCTATAGAAGCATATTTCTCAAAAAAATTGGGAGCTCTGGTAGCATAGTGCCTACGGCACTTGACTGCTAACCAGAAGGCTGGCAGTTCAAACCCACCAGCCACTCCTCGGAAGGAAGGTTGGGCAATCCTACTTCCGTAGTGATACTGCCTCGGAAACCCAAGGAGTGGTCGTTATGAGTCGGGGCCGACTCGACAGCAAATAACAACAACATAGAAGCATATTAGAAAAGTTCTAAGCTCAGTATTGAGTCTGAGTGTGGGGTGATTAAAAAAGAATGATAATAATAAGAATAGTAATGACTATTATTTATTGGTTTCTTGCAGTGGTCGCTATCATAAGCATTTTAGAAAACTTTATTATTCCACATAGTATCCTTGTGAAGAGGATTCCATTATTGGCCCCATTTTACAGAGGAAACAGAGATTAAGTAATATACAAAATGATGCACCTAGTAAGTGAGGTGCTGACATCTGATATCAGAATGGATACCTTACATAGATGAAAGGGAAATTCTCAGGAGAAAAAAAAAAAAAAGAGATAATACAAAGGCTTTCAGACAGAGAAAATTGCAAGTACAAAGGCCAGGAGGTGATAAAACACAAAAGAGAATGTGAATATTGGTAATGTGGCTGTATCTAAGAGGTGAGAGTAGGAAAAGAGACAAGATTACAGAGAAAGTTAAATGCCTGGTACCCAGGAACTGAGCAAGTTGTGTAAGGAAGTTCTGGTGCTTTATCCAGAGAGCCATGGGGAACCAGGGAAGGACTTAAAACACTTGCCAGGACCTATTATAGAAGAAACACGAGCTAAAGTTTCCTCATAAGTAAATTTGAAACCATAGTATAAAATACCAAACATATCCAGTCCCAGGCATTGTTCTGCTATTATATATATATAGGGCTCTGGTGGTGTAGTGCCTAAGGCACTTGACTGCTAATCAGAAGTTTGGAGGTTCAAACCCACCAGCCACTCCTTGGAAGGAAGGTTGGGTAATCTACTCCCATAGTGATACTACCTGAGAAACCCAAGGAGGGGTCGCTATGAGTCAGATCTTACTTGAAGACAGTGAGTTTGGTTTGGTTTGTTTACATTTATAGTTATGTACCGTCGAGTCATATCTGACTCATAGTGACCCCTCCTTGGGTTTCCGAGGCAGTATCACTACAGAAGTAGATTGCCCCATCTTCCTTCTGAGGAGTGGCTGGTGGGTTTG
>NW_006921741.1:8027191-8028737 GCF_000298275.1 Orycteropus afer afer | reverse complement strand
TATATATATATATATATATATATATATAATGTCATTTTCTTCTCATAAGAATCCTTTACCATAGCTGGTATTACTAATGCCAATTTTATAGATGAAGAAAATAGTACTATATGTCAAAGACATCCAAACTGTTCCAAACCCAAGATCTTTCTTCTGAGCCCAAAAGTGATATATCCAACCACCTATTTTATATTTTTCAAAACTAATATATTAAAAAAATGAACTCTTGAGCTCTAATCCCTTCTTTCAACTGATTCTTTCTTGTTATTATTAGGTGCCATTGAGTTGGCTCTGCTCATCGCAACCGTATAAACAGAACAAAACATTGCCTACTTCTGTGCCATCCTCACAATTCTTGCTATACTTGAGCCCATTGTTGCAGCTACTGTGTCAATCCATCTCATTAATGGTTTTCGCTGATCCTCCATTTTACCAAGCATGTTATCCTTCTCCAGGGACTGGTCCCTTCTGAAAACATGACCAAAGTAGGTGATATGAAGTCTGGACATTCTTGCTTTTAAGGAGAATTCTGACTGCACTTCTAGGACAGATAGATTTGTTCTTCTGGCAGTCCATGATATTTTCAGTATTCCTCACCACCATAATTCAAATGCATCAATTCTTCTTCAGTCTTCCTTATTCATTGTCCAGCTTTCACATGAACATGAGGATTCTCTCTTAGACTTCATCAACTCAACAAATGATGGCAGCATCCACTCATTTTCTCAGGCCTAAGACATTTGAGTTGTTATTAATACCACTCCCTCATTTCTTCACCTCCTCCACTTCCAAGATCCAAGCCCTATTTGATTAACCGTTCTATTAGTTTTCATTGTCTGATGTAAAAAATTACTACAAATGTAGCAGTTTAAAACACAGCCCATTTATTATCTCACAGTTCTCTATAGGTCACAAGTCTGGATACAGCATGCCCCAGGCCATTCTCATTACAGTCTCACAAAGCCAAAATCATGGGGCTGTCAGGGCAGCTTTTCATTTTGAAGGCTCTGGGAATGAATTCTTTTCCAAACTTCTTAGTGTTGGCAGAATTTAATTCCTTGCAGTTATAGGACTGAGGTCTCAAATGTCCTTGCTAACTGTTAGGTGGGAGCTGGTCTTTGCTCCTAGAGACTGCCAGCTTTCCTTCTCATACCTTCCCCGGCAACCCTTCCAGCATCAGTGGACTAAATTCCCAACCACGCTAGGAATCTCAGACTTCTTTCTCTGCTGCATACCTCTAACTTCCTTTTCTGAACCCAGTCAGAGACAGTTCTCTGCTTTGAAGGCCTCATAAATCACATTAGGCCTATCTAGATAAAGCAGGATATTCTTCTTCAACTGAGCTGAGTAATAAACTTAATTTCATTAAAAGTCCATTTTACCAGGTAATGTAAGATACTAAGATTCCAGGGATTAGGGCATGGCATTTTGGGGAGGAATTTATTCTGTGTACCACAGGGGAATCTCATTAGGCATCAATGTAGCAAAGTTACATAGCATGTAAGTGCACAATCTCCGAAGCTAGACTCCTTTTTTTTTTTTTTTT
>NW_006921741.1:8021283-8023801 GCF_000298275.1 Orycteropus afer afer | reverse complement strand
GATTTTTGCATCTATATTCATGAGGGATATTGGTCTGTAGTTTTCCTTTTGAGTGATGTCTTTGCCTGGTTTTGGTATCAAGGTTACGCTTGAGACTAGAGTTCTTAGGTTCTTCCACTTACTGGCTTTCATCTTGGGCAAATTCCTTAATCTCTCCAGTCTTCAGTTTCTTCACCTGTAAAGTAGAACCAAAACAACCAAACCAAACTCATTGCCAACCAGTCGCCTGGACTCATAGAGACCCCTCCTTTGGTTTCTGAGGTGATATTTCTACGGGAAGTAGATTACCCAATCTTCCTTCCAAGGAGTGCTTGGTGGGTTTGAACTGCTAGCTTTCTGGTTAGCAGTCAAATGCCTTAGGAACTACACCACCAGAGTTCAATGACTTGACAGCAATGAGTTTTATAAAGTAGGGAAAAAAACAAACTCACTACATACAGTTAGTTCGGACTCATGGCGACCCCTCCTTGGGTTTCTGAGGAAGTAAATTGCCCAATCTTCCTTCCGAGGAGTGGCTGGTGGGTTTCAATTACCAGACTTCTGGTTAGCAGTCAAATGTCTTAGGCACTACACCATCAGAGATGATAATAATACTTACCTCATAGGATTTTTAAGAAAATTAAAGGAGATACTATATTTTAAATTCTTAGGACAATATCAAGTACATAATAAGTGCTATGTAAATCTTACTGTTATAATTATAAATTAATACTATGGAGAGATAGAAAAGTGCTATGAAAAATAAGTAGGAATCAATTTATCAATGAGCTGTCAACAAAGAGCTTGTTAAGATCGGAACTGAACAAAGAAAAGGAGCCGAGCTTCAAACTGGTTCATTCCAGTTCAATCCTCTGCTGAAAATTTGCATTTCCAACTCAAATATATGGAATCAGATTCTACATTTTAACCAGATCCCCAGGTGATTTCTATAGATCTCAGGTTATTCTTATGTATATATCTTGTTAAGATGTAAATTCTGATATATCTGGGGGTGGTAACACAAATTCTCAGCAGAAGACTGAATTGGAATGAACCACTTAGAAGCTCTGAAAAGGAGGCAACTAAGACAGGTTATGAGGATTATATAAGGCAGTGGGGAAAGCATTCGAGTAGAGAATTCTGGGAAATGTGGAAAATATTGGTGTATCTGAAGAACTACAAATAGATCTTTGTGAATGCAGCCTTGAAAAAGGGGTAAAGTGAGACAAAAGAGGCTAACAAAGATAAAGGACATCAGAGCCCACAAGGCATTGTGGTCAGAATGAGAAAGTTAGATGGAAATATAGAAAATATAGAGTGGCATAGCTAACCAAATAGAATGGCTAAGATTTGGGGGAAAAAAAGGCGGGGGGGATGCACAACAGAATTCCAAATCTCATGAACTCAAATTTTTCTAGAGTTGTGGAGGCTGGATGAACCCCTGAAACTATTGCTCTGAGATCATTTTTAAACCTTAAACCAAAAACATTCCCTGAAATCTTCTTGAAACTGAACAATAGTTTAGCTTAACTAGTAAAGAACGTTTGCCTTGAGTATTATGCTTTTTTAAGAAATATCTGTAGGGGATCAAATTAGCAATAGCAACTTGAAAGATGAGATAGGAAACTTATAGGGCATAAACTTAGAGTTTATGTTAATGGGAAGTAACAACTCAGAAAAGGAAGGTGAAAATGGTTGACCAACTCAAAGATTGTAATCAGTGTCTCTAAAGAATACATGTAGAACCTATTAAATTGGTGTATGCCTTGCTGTGTATATTATCAAAAGCAAAAAGAAAACAAGTTATGAAAAATAGAAAAATTTAAAGGATCACCTCAGCTGTTACGAGTTATAGAAGGAGTTGGAAGGGGTAAGAAAAACAAGGAAATAGGTTAGAAGTCCATGGTAACAGACCAACTGAAAGCTGATTTGTTTGATAGTGCAAATGAAAAACTTGTTTGGGACAGTGGAGATAAAAAGAATTGAACATATTTGAGACATATTTTGGAGGTTGTGGTAATCTTAATAATAGAGCCTAAAGATTTCTATAACCTAATAATCTCTGAAACTTGTGAATATGTTACATATGGCAAAGAGACATTGTCAATGTAAGGAACTTTACTAGAATCAGTTATCATTAAGTTGATTCCAACTCATGATGACCCCATACGTTTCAGAGTAGAACAGTGTTCCACAGGGTTTTCAATGGCTGACTCTTCAGAAGCAAATTGCAAGGCCATTCTCAGATGATTTCCCAGGTACTCTGGTAGCATAGTGCCTAAGGCATCTGACTGCTAACCAGAAAGCTGGCAGTTCAAACTCACCAGCCACTCCTCAGAAGGAAAATGGGGCAATCTACTTCCTTAGTGATACTGCCTCAGAAACCCAAGGAGGAGTCACTATGAGCCAGGTCTGACTTGATGGCACATAACAACAACAATCTTGTAGCATAGTCCCTAAGTCACTTGACTGCTAACCAGAAGGCTGGCAGTTCAAACCCACCAGCCACTCCTCAGAAGGAAGATGGGGCAATCTACTT
>NW_006921741.1:8018714-8020773 GCF_000298275.1 Orycteropus afer afer | reverse complement strand
TAGTGATACCACCTTGGAAACCTAAGGAGGGGTTGCTATGAGTTGGATCTGACTCCACGGCAGTTGAAGTTTTTTTTTTCTTTCCAATACAGACCTTAAAGTAGAAAAAGCAGCTGGATTACACAGGTGGGTCCAATATAATCACAGGAACCTTAGAGGAGAAATGCCTCTAGACAGAAGTATAAGAGGAAATCAGAGATGTAGCTTAAGGGAAAGTCAGAGATTCCAAGTGTCAGAAAGATTTGACATGAAATTGGTGGCTCTGAGACTTAGAAGCCTGTATTTTAGGGCCAGAGAGAGGCCTCTAGGAACTAAGGGAAGTTACTATCTGACAGACACAAGGAAGCAGGGACCTCAGTCAAACTACATTCTGCCAACAATCTGAAAGAGTTTGAAAGTAAATTCTTCACAAAGCCTCCCAATAAGACGCCAGCTGGCTAATATTTGGGTTTCTGCCCTGTGAAACCAGGAGCAGAGAAACCAGCTGAGCTAACCTGGACTTCTGATCCAGAAAACTGAGAGAAAATAAACTGATGTGGTGTTACGGGGTGAATTGCATCCCCCAAAATTATAAACCCTAACCCCTATACCTGTGATTATAATCACATTTGGGAATGGTTTTGTTATGTTAATGAGGCAGTGTTAGTGTAGGATGTGTCTTGAGTTAATCTCTTTTGAGATATAAATGGAACAGATTAAGCAAGGAGAGATGGGGGAAGATAAATGTCATACTACATGAAGATCACCAAGGAGCCAAAGAACAGGAATTAAAAAGCAACAAGGACCTTCCTCCAGAGGCCACAGAGAAAGAAAGCCTTCTTCCTCTAGAGCTGGTCCCCTGATAACAGACTTCTACCCTCATCACCATGAGAAAATCAATTTCTATATGTTAAGGCCACCCACCGGTGGTATTTCTGTTAAAGCAGGCCTAGATAACTAAGACATGTAGTTTAGACTGCTAAATTTGTGGTAAATTGTTAAGGCAGCAATAGGAAACTATTAACACTTACACAGTAATGTTATTCTCCTTCACAGAGTGTGACTTTCGTGAGTGCAGGAAATGTGCCAGATTACTGTAGTCCATGCTACCCCCAGACCTAGCACAATGCCTGGCAGATGGAAGCCCTCAATGAGTATTTTGTTCCAAAAACAAAGCAGAAAAAGTTTAAATAACTTGCATAATGCCATACAATTAATAAGTGTTTGAATCAATTCTTGAGCTCATACCAGAATATTATATATAATATGTAATTGTTTTGAACATTGAGAGCATATATAAAATGTCTGACATTCAGTAGATATTATATCCTCTGTTTCCCCTTTATTACCCTCACCCCAGTTCAGATTGTCCTCACTGCATGTCTGTTGTTGTTGTTGTTGTTATGCGCCGTCGAGTCAGACCCGACTCATAGTGACTCCTCCTTGGGTTTCCGAGGCAGTATCACTATGGAAGTAGATTGCCCCATCTTCCTTCCAAGGAGTGGCTGGTAGGTTTGAACCACTAGCCTTCTGGTTAGCAGTCAAGTGCCTTAGGCATTATGCTACATTGCACTTCTAGCTAACAGTAATATAGGCCCTACTGAATCTTATCCATAATCCATTTCCTCCTAGATTAATATCCCACAAAAACATACATTAAATGAGATAATGTCTTTGAAAGTGCAAAGCCAGTTGTAAAGGTTATATATTGTTATTATCATTGACATCACTGCCACTTTCAAACTACATTAAATCTAGACTGCTGAGCCAAGCATCTAATGGGCTTGTCTGACAGCCACTTCCCCTATCTTCTCTAACTTATGTCTTACTGTTCCTCAGTTTGTACCTATTGTTAAAGCCAAACTGTTTCCTTTCTGTGGGAGGAGCTGCTGCTCTTGGTCTTTGCTTGTACCCTTTCGGGCTTCCTTATCTAAATCTTGCCCATGCAGAGCTACAAAAACGGCAAGGAGGCCACATATTCTGACCTCCTCTAATCCCACAAGAGGAAGACAGGATTACCAGCAGTAACCCAAGGCCTATTACTGCAAGGCCAGACATGCTGCCTCCCTCCAGCCCTTTC
>NW_006921741.1:7990640-8016417 GCF_000298275.1 Orycteropus afer afer | reverse complement strand
GCAGCACGTCTTCCTCAACCAGCAGTCAGAGAGAGAGTTCTGCCTCTAGGAGGCCTCCTTTTGAGCCCCGCTGGGTGGTCAAACTAGCCAATCATAGCATCAGAACTCTAAGCACCTGAGAGAGAGTGGGCACCTCCCAGAACATTATATTGTGCCACGCCCAACAGAAATACTCCACTTGGATAACATTTACAATCAGCTCCTCAGTTGCTCATTCCACCACTGAGTTTACAATGACTTATGGGTAGAAAAGCCACACTAAGTAATTTACTACACCGCAAGAGCATAAAGGCCCAACTCCTTCACAAGGTATTCCTTAACTGCAATGCCTCTCATTAATCTCTTTCTCTGAATTCCTACAGCACTGAGGCCCTGCACCATGCTCTTTGGCATTTATTTATTTATTCTATTTCACAATCCTAAACTGTGTGTATTTGACGTGACAGATATTGTGCTAGGTGTAAACTATTACCCAATATTATTTTGAATGGTTTTTTGTTGTTCTGTGTGTGTGCATATATAAGACTTGTTTCCCAGCTGTCCAGTAAAAACCCTCACAGAAATTAAGCAGTTGGGCTTTGGAGTCAGACACCCTGGATTTAAATCCTGGCTCTGTCAGGTACTAGCTGTTAGACCTTGAAAATGTACTTAATTTCTCTAAAACTTAATTTTCTTATCTATAAAATAAAGATCATGATAGTACACATCATTAAATTTGTTGTGGGAAATAACTCTTAAAATACTCTCTGGCATATAACAGGTGTCCAATACACGTTATTATTGTTGTTGTTGTGTGCCGTTGAGTCAGCCCCGACTCATAGTGACCCCTTCTTGGGTTTCCGAGGCAGTATCACTATGGAAGTAGGATCACCCAACCTTCCTTCCGAGGAGTGGCTGGTGGGTTTGAACCGCCAGCCGTCTGGTTAGCAGGCAAGTGTCTTAGCCACTATGCTACATTATTACCTCTATTTCTGTTCTATACCTCCCACCATGTATAGCACATAATAGATATTTGATAAACACTTTTGACTGAACAATTCTTGGAAAATATGCTATATTGGATGACAAATCTAGCAGTGGAAAAATCAGACAATAGCTGCAAAGTCTTATTGACCGAACTGAGTATTCTACTGACAGAAACCAGAAAATATTTTGGGAGTAGAAGACAGCCAGAAATTATTACACTGTATATAAATCAAATTAAAGCATGGCTATCACAATCACTATTTCATTTTATGCAATTTGAAAAATTATTAAATTAGTATGTGCTGTTAGTAAAAAGGACATTTAAGCAGGAGAGAAGAGAAGTAAAGTCATCTCTATGCCACCTCTTACTATTCCCACTACTCAGAGGTAACTACTCTAATACGTTTTTTGTCTAGTCTTCCTCAAATTTTCTATGGGCCTAGTTGTTTTTCTGATCCTCTATTTCTTCATTTTGAGAATGAATCTAACACCAACTATTTTGCAGGAATGTTCTAAGAATTTAACATGACATAATAGTACTATCTGATGTTAATCTGTGAAAAAGCATGATTTTGTAGTCATGAAGGCAATAAGGGCAAATATTTTTCAGAATATTTTCAATGTGAATCAGAGATTAATTTTCACAAAGTTATTAAGTCCCAAATGTATCCTTAAGTAAAGATAATTATAGAGTATACCCTTTCCTAAATCCATTCAAATGGTTGCATTGTTCAAACAGGAAGTTGTGGATAAATTAGCTTTTAAAAATGTTTGTTAAGAAAGAAAGTAAATATGTGCATCTATAATCATTCATCACAGAGTCAGTCAGCTTGCCAAATTTATACCACGTTGTTTGGCAATCAGAAAAGCTGATGAACAAGTTGAAAAAAAAAAAATAATTACAGACAAATCAATGAATAAGCAATTACCGGAGAAAGGATACAAAAGGGTAGATTAGGAAGCAGAGAATGAAGGCCGTGCCTGTATGTGCGGGATCCACCTCTGCAGTGTCCTTGCTCAGCATTTGCCCTCTGACCAAGAACAAGCTTTGTCTCCTCCTAATATCTGTCCCCCCCACAATATACACCAGACATAATATAGAATACACTTCATTTTATACCACATATCCTCACCTTTTTTTGCCTTGAATCTGCTCCCTGGATATATAGACTCCTGATAATGATGATGATGATGATGATGACTATCGTGATAATAGGAGCTCTGGTAGCATAGTGCCTAAGGCACTTGACTGCTATTCACCACTAACCAGAAGGCTGGTAGTTCAAACCACCAGCCACTCCTGGGAAGGAAGGTTGAGCAATCTGCTTCCATAGTGATACTGCCTCAGAAACCCAAGGAGGGGTCGTTATGAGTTGGGTCCGACTCGACAGCACGTAACAACAACAACAACAACATTAGACACAGGGGGGTCTCTCTTCTCAACTTGCCCACACTGGGGCACCTGGAAATGTGTGAGCTGTATTAAATCCCTCATCCTAGACTCAATTTCCTGGAGTATGCTTGGAAAATGAGTCATAGGTCCTCTCTGTATAGGACTCATTTCATCCCTATCTGGGATTTCTGTAGTCCTGTACCACTTAGAGTGAGTACAGGAGCCAGTACAATTTCTGCTTGTAAATAACCCCACTTTCATTCACTCTGTTATTTCTTTAAACTTCCTTCCTTCCAGCATCAGGACACTGGTCTCAATGGGGGGATGCAGAGCTCCGAGACTTCTTGTGTTTCCTTTGCTCCACACTTCACACAGCTTCTAGTCTTTCAGACTCAGAACACTTTTCTCTGTTTACACAACCTCCCTTTCCTGAAGTAATGCAAGTGAGCAAATGATTAATAAGTCACAAAGTAAAATAAATTCCAGGGAAGAAGAGATCAGTTAATAACTTTAAAATATTCTGAAATAATAAAAAATAAAAATATCATAAATAACAAATTACCATTTATTGTATTTATAAGGAGCTCCGGTGGCATAGTGGGTAAGGCATTTGGCTGCTAACCAGAAAGTTAGTGGTTCAAACCCACAGAAGGAAGACTAGGCAACCTACTTCTGTGAAGATTTACAGCCTTGGAAAGCCAATAGGGGGTCATTATGAGTCAGAATTGACTTGATGGCAGTGGGTTTTTATTTTTATTTTTTGTACTTATAATACGTCTATAATACCACCAAGTGCTAACAGTATTTTTTTAATGCTCATAATAACCCTGTGAGATATATAATATCATTCTCATTTTATTGATGACTAACCTGAGTTTTCAACAAGATGAAAGTTTTGTAAACACTAAGAATGCCTTGTAACAGTTTTAAGAATTCTTTGGTGACTTGGCACAGAATCCACAATTATTTCTGTTCCATAATGTTGAAGTTGGTGATTTAAAAATATTTTAAATAAACTTTTAATTTTGAAATAATTTTTTATTTACAGAAAAATTACAAAGATAGTACAAAGAGTTCCCATATACTCCTTCCCCAATGTTAGCTAACATTACCATTATGCATTTGTCAAAACTAAGAAACCAAAATTGATGTATTACTACCTACTAAACTCCCAGCTATATTTGGATCTCACCAGTTTTCCCACTAATGTCCTTTTTCTGATGCAAGATTCAATCCAAGATATCACATTGCATGTAGCAGCTGTTTGGTTTTAATCTCTTGTTTTTTTCCCCCAGAAAGCTAACTACAGCACAGAACCTATTTCTCTGTTTTGTAAGGGGCAGTTTATAGCTGTTTTGATAAGTTGCCAAAATTTTCATCTGAAAAGAAATAAATTCAGTCTTCTGATGGGTTTTGTCTGAAGTTCTCCAAATCACTCTTGTATCCAGGTGAACCAATAATTTTGGTGCCGGAAAGACAGAATGTAACGGTCAAGAAACATTCTGAAGCATGTCAGTATATAGCAGTAATACAGATTTAAAAAAAAAAAAAAAGCAACTCACTGCCATCGAGTGTATTCGACTCATAGCAACCCTTCCTTGGGTTTCCGAGACGGTATCTCTTCGGAAGTAGATTGCCCAAATTGTCCTTCCAGGAGTGGCTGATGGGTTTGAATCGCCACTTGCTGATATTCATCCTAAATCAACACTATTATTATTGTTTTTGTTGTTATTAGGTGCCATCAAGTTGGCTCCAACTCATAGTGACTCTATGTACAAAAGAATGGAGCAGTGCCCAGTCCTGGGCCATCCTCACAGTCTTTGCTACGCTTAAGCCCATCATTGCAGCCACTGTGTCAGTCCATCTCGTTGAGACCCCTCTCCTTTTTCTCTGATCCTCCCGTTTACCAAGCATGATATCCTTCTCCAGGGACTGGTCCCTCCTGACTACATGACCAAAGTAGGTGAGACAAAGTCTGGTCATTCTCAGTTCTAAGGAGCATTCTGGCTGTATTTCTTCCAGGATAGATTTGGAGAAGATTAATTACTATCCAGTCTAGAGTAATTAAAAGAAAGAAAACTCCATGACTATATTTTTTTTATTATTATTACTATATATTATATAGGAGCTCTGGTATCATAGTGCCTAAGGCACTTGACTGCTAACCAGAAGTCTGGCGGTTCAAACCCACCAGCCACTCCTCGGAAGGAAGGTTGGGCAATCCTACTTCCCTAGTGATACTGCCTCGGAAACCCAAGGAGGGGTCGCTATGAGTCAGGGCCAACTCGATGGCACATAACAACAACAACAACATATATTATATTTCCTTAGGGGTAGCTAACATTTTAAGTAAATATACTCTATCATGTTATTCTCAATTAGATTCTATTTCCCATAAAGTATTTTTAAAACTTTTCACTAAGGAGCACTTAAAGAAAGAATCAAACGCATGTTGTTGTTGTTATGTGCCACTGAGTCGGACCCCACTCATAGCAACCCCTCCCCTTGGGTTTCTGAGGCAGTATAACTACGGAAGTAGATTGCCCCATCTTCTTTCCAAAGTCAAACCCATACTTGAGATTTTTGATCTTATCATATGAGCCTGTTGATAGCAAAAAAAAAAAAAAAAATCTTTGAAGTTTTCAAGTTTAACTAAAAAATTCATGTAAGTTTTGTATTCTACTCTATGATACATTTACATTTATTTTCCTATAAAATTAATGTTTGAAATTATTTACTAATGAGTTAAAAATAATGAGTCCTGTTTACCCCGTATCTTTATAAGCCTCCTTTCACACTGGTGGTCAGGGATGTCCTTGTTGAACAAACAGAAACCGGTTGATGGAAGCCTGTGATAGTCAAAGTGCATTTTAGTAGGCATCCTCAAAGATGGCCCTTAATGATCCACTTTCTGATATTTACTCTTATGTAATCTCTGTCTCTTGAGTATGTAATCTCTGCTACATTGACTCTTGCAATGAATAGAATATGGCAGAATTTGTTAGATTATAAAAAGACTGCAGTTTACGTCTTAAGTTTTCTCTCTTGGATTGCTTACTCAAGGAAGCTAGCTGTCCTGTGGAGAGGTTCACATAAGTGAACTTGAAAGATCTTCTGAGACTTTCCAATGGCCATATAGTGATCTTATGAAGAGATTATTTTCCCATTGAGTCTTAAATTGCCTGCAGCTCTGGCCAACACCTTGATTGCAGCTTCAGGAGAGGCGTGAGCCTGAACTACCTGATAAGATACCCCCAGATTCCTAATCTACAGAAACTGTGAAGCCATATATGTTCCCTTTGAAGAGATTAAGTGTTTGTTGTTTTCATCTACTAAGTTTTTGGGTAACTTCTTATGTAGCAATTGATAAATAATACATGAATGTACTTGGATTTTTAAATTCAATCTGACTTTATATATATATATATATAATTTTTAACTGCAGTATTCTGTTCTTTTAGGTAATAACATTAATTTATAACTATTTTGAATTTATTATGACTATTCTATTTTGTAGGAGCTCTGGTAGCATAGCCTAAGGCACTTGGCTGCTAACCAGAAAGCTGGAGGTTCAAACCCACCAGCCACTCCTTGGAAGGAAGGTTGGGCAATCTACTTCCCTAGTGATACTGCCTTGGAAACCCAAGGAGGGGTCGCTATGAGGCGGGGCCGACTCGATGGCACATAACAACAACAATTCTATTTTGTACTTTCTTTATATCCCAGCTAGATTATATTTTTTCACAAACTTCTCAATCGCTTGCTCATTTATTTTCTTATTTTATTTTATTTCCTCTGCTAATTTAGAAGTTATAAATTTTGTTCTTACTTTTGGTTTGAAATGGTTATATTAGGAATTAGAAAATGCATAATTCTTAAAATTTAATGGTGATCTATTTCTAAATCTCCTCTTAAACAATACAAGAGCAGTTAAAAAAAAAAAAAAGCAAAACAAAAACAAACTTGTTGCCATCGAGTCAAATCTGGCTCATAGCATCCCTATAAGTAGGACAGAGTAGAAGTACCCCATAGAACTTCCAAGGCTATAAATCTTTACAAAAGCATACTGTCATATCTTTCTCCCCTGGAGCAGTTGGTGGCTTTGAACCTCCAACCTTTCACTTTGCAGCTGAGTGCTTCACCACTGTACTACCAATACTCTATAAGATTGGTACCAAAAAAAAAAAAAAAAAAAGCCCAACACACTGCCAGTGAGTTGTTTCCGGCTCATAGTGACCCTTCCTTTGGTTTCCAAGGTAGTATCTCTACGGAAGCAAATTGCTCCATCTTCCTTCTGAGGAGGGGCTGGTGGGTTTGAAACTCCAGACTTCTGGTTAGCAGTCAAATGCCTCAGGCACTAAGCCACTAGATCCATTTACAGTTGTCTCCAATATATATGCTATTATTATCACATATTTCACCTTTATTTTTATATTTTGAATCCTTGATATTTCATGTTTTATAGCCAGTATTTGTTTAGAAGAGTCCACATGTTTAAAATTTCTTTGCTATTAATTGTTTCTCGCATCTCAGACTTCACATTTGGGAGGAATTTCCTTCTACCTTAAATATATCCTTGAATTTTTTTTTGTGTGTGTATATGTTTGTTGCTGACAAAGTCTATTTTTTGTTGTGTGATAAAAATCTTCATTCACTCTTGTTTTTCAAAGGTACTTCTAATAGATATAGAATTCTACATTGACAGTTATTTTCTCTCAATACACTGAATTTATAATTCTGGCTTCTATTGCTGCTTCTGAAAAATTAGTTCCCCTGATATTACTACTTTGAAAGTACTCTGTTATTTCTTCTTGCCTGCTTTTAAGAGAGTCCCCCTTTTCTTTATTACTCTGTGGTTTCACTATAATGTATTTTTATACATTATAGTGTATATGGTTTTTTTTCTTAATCCTTTTTGTGTTTTATTGGGTTTCTTAAATCTGTGGATTGGCATTTCATTAGCACTAGAAAATTCTAGGGAGCTCTGGTGGTGTAGTACCTGAGGCATTTGACTGCTAAGCAGAAGGCTGGGGGTTCAAACTCACCAACCACTCCTTGGAAGGAAGACTGGGCAATCTATTTCTGTAGAGATAACACCTCAGAAACCCAAGGAGGGGTCACTATGAGTTGGACTCAAATGAACCATAATTTATTCTAATTACCTACATCCCTCCCTTTGTTAGATTTTATCATTACAATACCTATGTCTCTCAGTTGTACCTTTATATATTTCATCTCATTTCTCCATGTTGTTTCTGGATAATTACTTTAGATCCATCTTTTTTTACTTTACCAATTCCCTATTCATTTATGTCTTGTATACTGTTAAGCCTAGCCATTCTTAAACCAATGTTTAATAATATGAAAATAAATGAAGACCACGAAAATGAGAACAAGCAGAGACTACTTATTCAGAGCTGCTATAGGAGGGAGTCCATCACCATCGCTTCTGTTTGGCAAAGAGTCAAAGACATTCAGGGGAGTGGGCAAGCTTCATAGTGGAAAAATGGGAATGCTTCAGGTATGCCCCGATTGGAGGATATTGGCATGGGGAAGCTGGAGGCACACTAACTAGAAGTCGGACATGCTATATGGTCAGTTAGGGGAGTATATTTGGCTTTTTTCAGATTGGTTGTAAATTAGAAGTTGTAGCAAAAAACGGCCATTTGGGGCCGTTACTACAGACCTATGGTTTGGCTTCCTAAACTGGTAGCTGCATATCATGGGTCAGAGTTCTATTTTTTCACATGATATGGCAATAACCATTAATACACTCAGCCCTTCAATAGTATTTTTCAATTCTAAAAATTCTATTTGAACTATTTTCAAGCTTATTCACTATTCTCTACCCATATTTTCAAACATTATTTTTGTTTCTTTAAGCATATAAATAAAGTTATTTTATACTCTTGTCTATTCTATTCTATTGTCTAATGATTTTGAAGATTGCATTGATTCTCTTGATTTTCCAATGCTGTTCTTATTGATGGCATCTTGTTTCCTTGCTAACTTAATTGGTATCTTGTTTTCAAAAGTTTATTGTCCTTGGAATTTTATTTGTGGGAATTTTTTTAGGCCTAGGATAAAGGTGAATACTGTACTACAGAGAGGATTTGTCTTTGTTTTGCCAAGAGCTACCAATGCTACTTAAGGTCAGGGACTGAGGTAGGCAAACCCAGGTCTTGAAGACTGCTTTTTTGCTTGAGTGTGGCTATATTTTAAGGCTGGGGCATGAGGTGGGTGGGCTGGGACTTGGAGGCTGCTTTTGGCTTGGGGCAGGTTGTTTATTAAGGCCAGGGCTTGAGGTAGGTGGGCCTGGAGTTTGGGGGCTGCTTTTCACTTCGGGGAGACTCTGTAAGGCTGGGGCCCAAGGTAGGTGGGCCAGGGGATGGGGCTGCTTTTTACTTGTGGGTGGCTCTGTTTTAAGGCCATTGCTCAAGGTAGGCAGGTGAAAATGGCTAGGAACAACTAAAGGAGATGAATTTGTCTGTCAATTTGTCATCCTGTGGTGGCTTACATGTTGCTGTGATGATGGAGGCTATGTCACTGGTGTTGCAAAATGCCAACAGGGTTACTCATGGTGGACAGGTTTCAGTAGAGCTTCTGGGCTAAGACAGACTTGGAAGAAGGAAGAGGCCATCCACTTTTAAAACAACTGGCCAGTGAAAATCTTGTGAATAGCAGTGAAACACTGTCTGATATATTACTGGGAAACTTTATGAGTAGACCTGAAACATTATCCAACATAGTGCCAGAAGATGAGCTCATCAGGTAAGAAGTCACTCAAAATTTGACTGGGGAACAGCTGACTCCTCAGAGTAGAGCTGACCTTAATGATGTGGATAGAGTAAAACTTCCAGGACCTCCATTGGCTGATGTGGCACAACTCAAAATGAATAGAAACAGATGCAAACATCCATTAATAATTGGAAAATAGAATGTACAGAATATGAATCTAGAAAAATTGGAAGTTGTCAAAAATGAAATGGAATGCATAAAGATCAATATCCTAGGCACTGGTGAGCTGAAATGGACTGGTTTGGGCCATTTTGAATCAGACAACCATTTGATCTACTGTGCCAGGAATGACAAATTAAAGAGAAATGGTGTGGCATTCATGGTCACAATGAGTATTTCAAGATCTCTCCTGAAGTACAATTCTGTCAGTGATAGGATATTATCCATACATCTACAAGGAAGACCACTTAATACTACTATTATCGAAATTTACACACCAACCACCACCAAAGCCAAAGACAAGGAAATTGAATTTCCTACCAACTTCTGCAGTCTGAAATTGACTGAACATGCAAGCATGGTGTGTTAATTATCACTGGTGACTGGAATTAAAAAGTTGGGAACAACGAAGAGTTACCAGTAGTTAGAAAATATGGCCTTGGAGATAGAAATAATGCTGGGGATCGCATGATAAAATTTTGCAAGAGCAATGACTTATTCAATGCAAATACCATTTTTCCACAACATAAGTGACAACTATACACATGGACTTCACCAGATGGAATACACAAGAATCAGATTGACCACACCGGTGGCAAGAGGTGAGGGAGAAGTTTGATAACTTTGGCCAAAACAAGGACAGGAGCTGACTGTGGAACAGATCATCAACTGCTCATATGTAAATTCAAGTTGAAGACAGTTAAAACAAGTCCATGAGAGCCAAATATGAATTTGATAATATTCCTCCTGAATTTAGAGACCATTTAAAGAATAGATTTGATGCATTGAACATCAACGACCAAAAAACTGAAGAATTGTGACATGACATCAAGAACATCATCCATGAAAAAACCAAGAGGTCACTAAAAAGATAAGAAAGGAAGAAAAGATCAAAATGAATGTCAGAAGAAACTCTGAAACTTGCCCTTGAGTGGAGAGTAGCTAAAGCAAATGGAAAAAAATGACAAGATAAAAGAGCTGAACAGAAAATTTCAAAGAAGAGCTCAAGCAGACAAAGCCAATTACTATGATGAAATGTGCAAAGACCTGGAGTTAGAAAACCAAAAGGGAGGAACACATTTGGCATTTCTCAAGCTGAAAGAACTGAGGAAAAAATGTAAGCTATGAGTTGCAATATTAAAAGATTATATGGACAAAATATTGAATGATGCAGGAAACATCCAAAGAAGATGGAAGTGGAAGGAATACACAGAGGCACTGTACCAAAAAGAATTGGTCAATGTTCATCCATTTCAGGAGGTGGCATCTGATCAAGAACCAGTGGTATTGGAGGAAGAAGTCAAGGCTGCACTAAGTCTAAGAATAAGGCTCCAGGAATTGACAGAATACCCAATGTGATGTTTCAGTGAACGAATATCCTGTGTACTCCCCTTGGTTATGCCAAGAAATTTGGAAGTCAGTTACCTGGCCAACTGACTGGAAGAGATCCATATTTGTACACATTCTAAAGAAAGCTGATCCCACAGAATGTAGAAATTGTAACAATATCATTAATATCACATGCAAGTAAAATCTTACTGAAGATAATTCAGAAACAGCTGCAGAAGTATATTGACAGAGTGCTTCCAGAAATGTAAGCTGGATTCAGAAGAGGATGTGGAACAAGGGATATCACTGTTGATGTCAGATGGATGTTGGCTGAAAGCAAACAATACCAGAAAGATGTTTGCTTATGTTTTATTGACTTTCCAAAAGCATTTGATTGTATGGATCATAACAAATTATGGATAACATTGAGAAGAATGGGAATTCCAGAACACTTGATTGTACTCATGAGGAACCTGTACAAAGATCAGGAGGGTGTCATTCGAACATAACAAGGGGATACTGTATGGTTCAAAATCAAGAATGAAATGTGTCAAGGTTGTATTCTTTCACCATGCTTATTCAACTTGCACGCTGAACAAATCATCTGAGAACCTGGATTATATGAAGAAGACTGTGGCATCAGGATTGGAGGAAGTCTCATTAACAACCTGTGATACTCAGACAACACAACTTTGCTTGCTGAAAGTGAGGATGACTTGAAGCACTTACTGATGAAGATTAAAGACTACAGTCTGCAGTATGGATTACACCTCAATATAAAGAAAACAAAAATCCTCACAACTGGTCCAATAAACAGCTTCACAGTGGATGGAGAAAAAATTGAGGTTGTCAACGACTTTATATTATTTGGTTCTACAATCAACACCAATGAAAGCAGCAGTCAAGACATCAGATGATGTATTGTGTTGGGCAAATCTGCTGCAAAAGACCTCTTTCAAGTGGTGAAGAGCAAAGATGTCTCCTTGAAGACTAAGGTGGACCTAACCCACGCCATGGTATTTTCAATTGCCTCTAATGCATGTGACAGGTGGACAATGAATAAGGAAGACCAAAGAAGAGTGGATGGTTTTGAGTTGTGGTGTTGGAGAAGAATGCTAAGAGCACCATGGTCTGCTATAAGGACTAATAAATCTGTCCTGGAAGACATGCAACCAGAATACTCCTTGGAAGCCATCATGGCCAGACTTTGTCTCATCTACTGTGGTCATGTTGTCAGAAAGAACCATTCCCTGGAGAAGGATATCATGCTTGGTAAAGTGGAGGTCATCAAAGAAGGGGAAGGCCCTCAATGTGATGGATAGACACAGTGGCTGCAACAATGGGTTCAGGTATAGTAAGGATCATGAAGCTGACACAAGACCAGGCAGTGTTTTGTTCTGCTGTGCATAGGGTCACTATGAGTAGGAGATGACTCGATGGCACCTAACAACAACGACAACCAATGTAGGATTACTTCAACTTAACTATGTGACAAGTTTCTTTTGAATCAGATGGTGAGGTGTTTTGTTTTTTTTTAATGTATGTGTGTCTCCCTGTCTCTCTCTGTCCATGTGTGTATACACACACACATACACACACATACACTAAATAGGGACAAAAATTAAGGAAACAGTTATTGATCAAGTCCTTCCCATTTTAGGCCAGTTGCTAAAGAGGTTGTGGTTCATCTTCCTGGGCTAGTTGCTAAAGACTGATTGTGAGCCAAAGTTCTTTTTTTATATAAGATATAGTCAATGCCCACTAGTGTATACAGTCTCTCAATAAATGTTTCATTTCTAAAAATTTCTAAAAATTTGAAATATTTTCCTATATATAATGAATAAATATTAGTGATTTTATACCAAAATCACAGTTTCTTATGCTTTATTACTCACATGAAGCACATTTCTATAATTATAATTAGGAAAAGATAAAGAGGTCCTTATTTCAAAATTTGATTAACTGATGACAGAAAGTCCCATTATTTTTGTGTGTTTATGTGTTTCTTTTTTTTTTTTTTTTTTTGCTGTCATCTACAGGGAAAATTTATTATTCATGCAATTATTAAATTCAGAATATTACCTCATTAAAATCCACAAGAAATACAAATAAGTTGCTCTCACAGTCTAAGAACAAAAAAAAAGGAAAAAAGCTCTTGTTATATAACATTGACTTTTCATTGTTTCATTTTTTTGGTACTAGTTGCCATGGAAATCTCCCCATACTATCCAAAGGCATGAATCACATGCTCAGTAATACTACATCTGCAGTGCTGCAGTGTACCATATGGCAAATTTACTGCAGCCAAAAGAGGCAAGTAAAACTCTCTCCACAGATTGATTTGACATTTTAAAGACCGAGGCAACTATTACATAGTTTACATTGCTTGTTTGTTGGCAATACCAATATCTAAAAGGACATTTCTCCTGAAAGACAAAGGTGCTGAGCTGGCATTTGGAAAGAGTAGGCAAAAGACACTACTTGAAGGCAGTTTCAATAGAAATCTCAAAAGTGAAGTAAAAAACATAGCCTCCACATATCACAGTTGCCTGGTCTCCACTGGCATCCAGCTCATCACTAAAGTCTATATAGTGCTACTGGCTTATAGATTTTTATGGATGTTTAGCTCTTGGAAAACATCTCAGTTTTTATTTCATAATTTTTTTAACATATGAATATAGAATGAATGAATGATAGCTAGATAATGATTTGGGATGTGAGTTCTTTATATCTCAGGATTTATGCTAGGAATTACAAATGAAGGAGAAATGATGTCACATTTATTGTCAAAAAGAACATTCCAAAATCTATTCTGAGGTACAATATTGTCAGTTATAGGATAATATCCATACACCTACGAGGAATACCAATTAATACTACTACTATTCAAATTTGCACTCTAACCACTAAAGCCAAATATAGAGAAATTAAAGATATTTAGCACAGTGCCTAAGCCATCTGACTGCTAACCAGAAGGTTGGTGGTTCAAATCCACCAGCCACTCCACAGAAGGAAGACTGGCAATCTACTTGCATAAAGATTTACTGCCTCGGGTTGCTATGAGTTGGAAGACACTCAACAACAGTGGGTTTGGCTTTTGGAATGCACTCTTAAACTGATCAAACATACAATCAACATGCATTGATAATTACTGATAATTGGAAAACAAAAGTTGGAAACAAAGAGGAAAGATCAGAAATTGGAAAATAAGGCCTTAGTGATAGAAATGATGCTGGAGGTTGCATGATAGAATTTTGCAAGACCAACAACTTACTCATTGGAAATATCTTTTTTCAAAAACATAAATGATGACTATACACATGACCCTCATCAGGTGAAATGTACAGAAATCAAATCACCCACATCTGTGGAAAGAGACAATAGAGAAGCTTCATATTATCAGTAAGAACAAGGCCAGGGGCTGACTGTAAAACAGACCATCAATTGCTCATATGCAAGTTCAAGTTGAAGCTGAAGAAAATTAAAACAAGTTTACAAGAGCCACAGTATGACCTTGAGTATAACCCACCTAAATTTAGACACTACTTCAGGAATAGATTTGATGCATTGAACAGTAATGACCAAAGATTAGATGAGCTGTGGGATGACATCAGTGATGTCATGCACAGAGAAAGCAAAGGTATTTAAAAGACAGGAAAAGAAGAAAAGACCAAAATGGATGTCAGAAAAGACTCTGAAATTTGTCTTGAATGCAGAGTAGCTAAAGAAAAAATAAATTTTTTAAGTAAAAGAGCTGAACAGAACATTTGAAAGGGTAACTCAAAAAAACAAGTAAAGTGTTATAATGAAATGTGCAAAGATCTGGAATTAGAAAATCAAAAAGGAAGAATGCTCTCAACATTTTTCAAATGGAAAGAACTGAAGAAAGTATTCAAGTCTCATATTATGATATTAAAGAATTCTATGTGCAAAATCTTGAGTGATGCAGGAAGAATCAAAAGAAGATGGAAGTTGTCTTAGAGTGGGTTCTCTAGAGGAGCAAAATCAATGTAGTATACACACACACATATATGTGTATATATATATGTGTGTGTATATATATATATGTATATTATATATGAACTTCAATGGTTTTGCTTCTCTAGAGATTATATATATAGAGAGAAATTTATCTTATCTCAAGGAAATAGCTCACACATTTGTAGAGGGTGGGAAGTCCCAAGTCCATGTGTCAAACTTCAAGCTAGAGGCTGCTTCTGACTCACACATCTGCAGGGGCTGACGAACCCAAGATTGGCAGGCAATGTAGAAGGATACTGGCTTTGAAGGCTGACCAATCCAAGATCGGCAAGTGAAAGGGCAGATTGTTGGCTCACAGGCTGCAAAGATCAACAGACAATACATCAGACCACTGGTTCAAGTCCAGATGATGATGAGCCAGATGCAAGGTCTAGAGCAAAAAGCCAAAGACCTTTCCCAGAGCTTTTCCGTATATATTGGAAGCAAGCTGCAACCAGATGGAAACTCCCTTTCAACTGACTGGTTGCACATAGCAGATCTCATCATATGCATACATTATATTGTATCTCATCAAGGAGATAACTACATCATAACTGCTCCACTTAGAATATGGTCCAGCCAAGTAGACACACAACCTTAACTACCACAGAAGGTATACAAAAAGTCACTGTAACAACAACAACAAAAAAGATTGGTTGATGTTCAATCATTTCAAGGTCTGGCTTTTGATCAAGAATGACACTGAAGGAAGAAATCCAAGCTGCACTGAAGGTGCTGGCAAAAAACAGTCCTCCAGGTATTGATGGAATACAAATTGAGATGCTTCAATAAATAGATGCAGCATTGGAAGCACTCACTTGTCTATGTCAAAAAATTTGAATGACTCTACCTAGCCAACTGACTGGAAGAGATCTACATATGTGCCCATTCCAAAGAAAGGTTATCCAACACACAATGCAGAAATTATCAAATAATATTGTTAATATTGCATGCAAGTAAAATTTTGTTGACGTAAATTTTTGAATGGTTGCAGCAGTACATTCACAAAAAACTGGCAGAAATTCAAACCAGAGTCAGAAGAGGATGTAGAACAACAGATACTATTGCTGACATCATTTGGATCTTGACTGAAAGCAGGCAATACCAGAAAGATGTTTGCCTGTGTTTTATTGACTATGCAAGACATTCAACTGTGTGGATCTTAAACTATGGATAACTTTGCAAAGAATGGGAAATCTAGAACATTTAATCATGCTCTTGCAGAACCTGTGCACAGACCAAGAAGCAGTCATTCAAACCGAACAAAGGGATATTGTGTGGTTTAAAATCAGGAAAAATATATGTCAGTCTTGTTTCCTTTAACCATACTTACTCAGTCACTTCACTGAGCAAATAATCTGAGAAGTTGTACTATATAAAGAATGTGACATTAGGATTGGAGGAGACTCATTAACAACTTTTGATATGCAGATGGAACACCTTGCTTGCCAGAAGTAAAGAGGGTTTGAAGCACTTACTGGTGAAGAACAAAGACTATAGCCTTCAAGATAGATTACATTTCAACATAAAGAAAACAAAAACCCTCATAACTGGACCAATAAGCAACATCATGATAAACCGAGAAAACATTGAAATTGTCAAGGATTTCATTGTACTTGGATCCACAATCAGTACCCATGGAAGCAGCAGTCAAGAAATGAAACAACATATTGCAGTAGGAAAATCTGCTGCAAAAGTCCTCTTTAAAGTGTTAAAAATCAAAGATGTCACTTTGAGGACTAAGGTGAACCCAATCCAAACTATGCTTTTTTGTTTGTTCTTTTTTAGAGACTCTTTTATTAAATCTTAAACATAACAAAGACAAAACAAAGACAGTCATCCCAGTTGAGGAAAACCATCAGCATGTAGACAGCACAGAGGCCAATGGAATCTGCTGAATTGCAGTCATGGTGTGCATTAAATATGATAGAGAACAAAGGAAGTCATCACAATTCATCATTGTCCCAAGTGGGACAACACAAGTGGGGTAAGGACCATGATTGGGATATGCACACAACTGCAAGTTTAAAAAGGGTATAGGATTGATTCTGGAGTTTTGATTACCTGGCTATATAGTGGTCATGGTATGACTCATGATCTTGTAACCCTGAGTTATAGCCACAAAGTGGTTATCAGACAATATACCAGGACTCCAGCCTTTAACTTAAATTAGATAACATGTGTCTAATGGGCTATCTTCAGTAAATGCCCAGGCATGTTCCCTAGTCCTTTGTGTAAACATCTTTACGCATACTCACTCACTCACTCACTGCCAACAAGTCGATTCAACTTATAGTGACCCCTCCTTGGGTTTCCAAGGTAGTATCTCTATGGAAGTAGATTGCTCAATCTTCCTTCTGAGGAGTGGCTGGTGGGTTTGAACTGCCAGCTTTCTGGTTAGCAGTCAAGTGCCTTAGGCACTACACCACCAGAGCCCCCAGTTAACCTAATTTCAACCACACCATTCCTGAGGGCAAACTCCTCCTCCTTGGGCTTCCCCTGGATTTGCCTACGCATACACATATTGCTGGTTTAATGGTCAGCAAGCATTGAGGAAGCAACATAAACAATTCAAAAGGTGTCTGAATTTATGTCAAGATTCAACATGGAGGGTTCTAGCTGTAGACTACTGCCTTCCACAAGAAATGCTTTAGAATTTAAGCTTTAATGCATTCCCTCCTCTTGATCATGGCTTTTATTTTAAATCCTTGATCACACTTAGGTTGGTGTGCTTTCTTCTGCAAGGACTGATTAATGGCCCATTTAGATGGCTGCTTGTTTTAGTACAAGCTTTTAAGATCCCAGACACTATCCTTTTTGATAGCCAGGAACATCTTCTTTCTTTACCATGCTTTACTATAGCACCTAGTCTTCAGCAATCATCATATGAGGGTAAGTACAGAGAGAACTACTTGACCTGTGGTCAGGGTATAAACCTTAAAATGTTAGTACAGGTCCATCCTTAGAATATATCTTGTCTGTATATATGATTTGCCTCATGGCCAGTATGTTAGCTTTCTGAGACATTACAGTAGTAATTTCATACAATATTTGATAATTATAATAATAATAACAATGAGTATCATTAACCCAGTCAATATTTTCAATTGTTTCATATGCACGTGAAAACCAGACAGTGAATAAGAAAAACTAAAGTATAATTGATGCATTGGAATTATGATATTGGCAAAGAATATTGAATATACCATAGACTGCCAGAAGAACAAACAAATCTCTGTCTTGGAAGAAGTACAGTCAGAACTCTCTTTAGAAGTGAGGATAGAGAGACTTAGTCTTAACGTACTTTGGATGGGAAAGACCAGTCCTAAAGAAGGACGTCATGCTTGGTAAAGCAGAGGGTCAGCAAAGAACAGGAAGACCTTAAAAAAATGGATTGACACAGTAACTGCAACAATGGGCTCTAGCGTAGCAACTACTGTGAAGATGGCGGGGGACCAGGAAGTGTTCTGTTCTCTTGTGCACAATGTCACATAAGTCAGATCTGACTCGATGGCACCTAACAACATTAACATCAACAACAGGATTTACTGTTAAAGATGAGCAGAGGATAGCTACCATTGGTTGGCCATCCACACATGTTAGACTTTTATCTAAGTGTTTTACAATACATTATTTAATATTTATTTTCCAACATTTTTTGCAGAGACAACTGTGTTATTATTTTCATTTTACCTACAAGGAAATTTAAGTTAAAAGCTCTTAAGTATTTTGCCTAAGGTCATTTGTAGTTAGTAAATACAATATGGAGTTTGGGTTTGACTGCATTCTATCTGACCTCAAAGTTTTTTTCTTGCTATTACATAACAATTTCACTTTGAGCGGTATATACATATTTCAGGGGTTAACACTGTGTGCTCTGGTGTCAGACTGCCTGAATCCAAATCCCTGCTCTATCTTCTACTTTCTGTTGTTGTTGTTATGTGCCGTCGAGTCAGACCCGACTCATAGCGACCCCTCCTTGGATTTCTGAGGCAGTATCACTATGGAAGTAGATTGCTCCATCTTCCTTCGGAGGAGTGGCTGGTGGGTTTGAACTGGCAGCCTTCTGGTTAGCAGTCAAGTGCTTAGGCACTATGCTACCAGAGCTCCTTCTACTATCTAGGTAGCCTCAATATATTTACTTTACCTCTCTTATCTTCAGTTTCCCCACCTGTAAACAGAAGAAATAAAAGTACTTACCTAGGAGGGTTCCTGAGAAAAATGAATGACTGGTTTCACAGGGCCCACTGATGAGTGTCATAAGTGTTAATGCATGTGTTAATTATGATCATAGTATACTACTCATGTCTTGTAAAATATTTTTATTTTTGATAAATAAAATAATATGAATGACTTTTTGATATAAATTACTGAATAAAACTTTTTATTTTTTTTAATTTTTGAGAATCATGTTTTCTAGTGCATGATTCTCAATCTGTGGTTCTCAGACTGATAGTATCACCATTAGCTAGGAATTTGGTAGCAAATCAAATTACCAAACCCTTTCCCAGATCTAGCTACTCCTCGGAAGACTGGGAAATCTACTTCCATAATGATACTGCCTTGGAAATCCAAGGAGGGGTCGGTATGAGTCAGATCCGACTCAATGGCAGTGAGTTTGTTTTCTTGGTTTTATCCCAGATCTAGGAGTGTGGAGTAGGTTAAGTCATTCAGCTGTTAAACAAAAGGTCAGTTGTTTGAACCCATCTGCTGCTCAGCTCCATGGGAGAAAGATGAAGCAGTCTGTTCTGTAAAGATTTAAAAGTTTTGGAACCCCATGGGATAGTTGTACTCTGTCCCATAGGGTTGCTATGAGTCAGAATCGACTCCATGACAGTAGTTTGGTTTAGTTTCCCAGATCTACTGAACAAGGAATTCTGGACCTGGAGTTCAACCATTTGTTTTTTAACAAGGCCTCTGGATGACTCTAACACATACCAAAGCTTGAGAAACAGTCTGGGAGAAGAGTTTTGTGTTTCTAACTTTACTCAAGGCTAACTCTACCCTAAAGATGCTTTTGGAACCAGTCCTGGCACACTGATTTTTCTAAAATCAATTCTTAACAACTTCAAATGAATGTTGCAATCAAATTATTCCTATGAACCCATCTAATCACTAAAATTCTTGATTAATAGTTAATCATTTTGCCTTGATGCATTTAAAATGATCAATTATTTTATAATGATTTCCTCTTGTGTGGAATGAGATGTAATACTGTGATTATCACAGCCATTAGAAGACACTGCTGGGATTCCTCCAGAGTTGGAGCAGATAGAGCATTTCAAGATGCCCCTAACAAGCACCTAGTCTCTTGATTTCTCCAGAAAAAATAACGTTTGATTAAGCTTTTCTAAATGGGTAACACTGACTCACTTCTTAAGGCTTTCTCTATTTTAAGTTTCATGTTGTTGTTGTTGTTGTTGTTATATGCTGTCGAGTCGGTCCCGAATCATAGCAACCCCTCCTTGGATTGCCGAGGCAGTATCACTACGGAAGTAGATTGCCCAACTTTCCTTTCGAGGAGTGGCTGGTGGGTTTGAACCTTCAGCCTTCTGGTTAGCAGTCAAGTGCCTTAGGCACTATGCTACCAGAGCTCCTTTAAGTTTCATGTTGTTCATTAAAGTTCACACACAGAAAATGACACATTAGTAAATTTTCATATTAAGTCTGCTCCAAGGCAGGAACAAAACTTATGAGAACTTATTTGAACCTCAGGAAGCTGCCATGAGTTGAATTCAACCAAACAGCAACTAATAACAACACAATTAATATAATACTACCCTCAAAAATGAAAATTAAATAGCTTATTTTTAAAATGTTATCAACAGTTTTTAAGCAAATGAGAATGCCTAAATGATTTTAATAAGTTTTAACCTCCCTTAGTTTTTTTTAAGGAAAGCTGTCAATTATTGACCAAATCTTGATTTGACCATTTGCTGCAGAGGTTGTATTTTGGCTTCCTGGCTGATTGCTGCACAGGTTTTGGGTCAGAGCTCTATTTTTATACATGGCCTTGCTGTTGTTCGTGTGTACATTCACTCTCTCATCTGTGAGAGAGAAGTGTAGATTTAGCTAAGGTCTAATCCATTACTGTGAGGAAGAAAGTCACCAATGGCAAATTTGAGAAACCCTTTATAGTTGTTAACAGTTGTAGGTTCCAGGCAAGATGTGGGTGGGTAGATGGAAGGAAAAGTAAGATCAGATCAGATATGAAGGGGGTTAGAAGAGTTTTATTTGTTTATTAGGGGTTTTATTGTGGGGAGGAGGCATTAAGATCAAGAACAATATTATAACTTTCCAAATACTAAGTATTTTCTATACTTGTCTTTTGATAGCTAGATGCAGCTCAAAAAATCAGGAAAACTAATTGGGTTGTGAAAAGACTTGGTGGGTAATGGAGTGGGAATAAGAACAAGGTATGAAGATTTCCCTTTACTAGTCTAGGTGTTGCTGCTGTTTGTGCATAAAAACTAGTTTATATGATGGAGGAGAGACAAAGCAGAAACCCATTGTAACTCATGGTGACTGTGTGTTAACAGTAGAACCGTGCTTCCTATGGTTTTCAATGTCTGATCTTTGCAACTAGATCCCCAAGTCTTTCTTCTCAGGCACCTCTATGTGAACTGAAACTTTCAACATTTCAGTTAGCAGCAAAGCACATTAACCATTTGCATAACCCAGGGACTCATTGCAAGAACATAGGGTAAATGGAAGAAACCTGTCTGCTATAGCCAAGATTGTTGTTGTTGTTGTTGTTTGTTGTTGTTGTGTGCCATCAAGTCAGACCTGACTCATAGCGACCCCTCCTTGGGTTTCCGAGGCAGTATCACTACGGAAGTAGATTGCCCAACCTTCCTTCCGAGGAGTGCTGGTGGGTTTGAACCGCCAGCCTTCCAGTTAGCAGTCAAGTGCCTTAGCCACTATGCTACCAGAGCTCCCAGCCAAGATTAGAGGAGTCAAATCAGTGTTGGATTACTGTGATGCAGTGAATTATTTGGTATGGCTTTTCTAGCTATGGCTTTGTAACTCCCATTGCATTTCTGGGTGGGACCATGCAAATAAGGTGTGTAGAACTCTGATGTTGGGACTGGTTAGTTTTGTCACTCAGCCAGGCTTAAAATGAGCCTTCTTCCTAGAGGCAGAGAGGGAGCTCTGCTGGCGTAGTGCCTAAGGCATTTGACTATTAATCAGAAGGCTGGCGGTTCAAACCCACCAGCCACTCCTTGGAAAGAAGATTGGGCCATCTATTTCTGTAGAGATACCACCTCAGAAACCCAAGGAGGGGTCTCTATGAGTCAGATCCAACTCCATGGCAGTGAGTTTGGTTTTGGTTTTTAATAGAGATAGAGGGGGGATCTCACTGCCATTAAGAGAGAGGAGCTGGAGGTGAAGTACAGCGCGTCCTTGGACCTGAGATCCCTGCACTGGACCTCCTTGGCAGAGACAGCCCAGCAGAGAGATGGCACAGAGGTCACAGCGTGGCAGAGAGATGCCCTGGCAGAGAGACAGTCACAGTGGAACCAAGAGTCACAAGACAAGGTGGTGGGCTTACCTGGCCCATAGAGTGAGAAAGCTGAATGCCCTTGGGAAGGAGGGTTGTTGACAGCTTGGGGTGTACCTAGATGTACCTATCAGCAGAGCTAAAAGACCTTTGTGTAACACTTGTCCAAGCAGAGTAGAGTCCAGACTGAGAGGCCAAGGGCCAGAAAGTCATGTCTGAGGGCAGAGCAAAGGGGATACTGTCCTGATTGAAGAACTGTATCCTGAATGCATTCCTGAACCTGAATTGTAGCGTGTTACTTCCCTAATAAACCCCATAATCGTGAATATTGTCTCTGAGTTCTGCGTGTCCATTGTAAAAAATTATTGAACCCAGCAGAGAAGTAGTAAGTGCTGTGGGAGGGACGGCTGATGTCAGAGTTAGTTGAAAGGTCAGAGTGTGGCAGTATGGCTGGTCTCTTAGGAATAAACCTTGGTGATTCTGTTTCACCTTCATGAGATTGGAGGAGGTCAGAAGATGTCACCTCCATGCCCTTTTTGCAATTACCCAATAAGTAAGGTAAGCATGGGTTTACTTGTGCTTGTATACCATATAGTGAACAACTTCACCTTTTTTTTTTTTTTTTTTACCACATCAAAGGTTCTGTCCTAGGTAGGACTGGCATCTGTCTCTCCTCTAAATCCACAGCACCCTCCTACATAATCAAAGCCTCTCTTCAAATTTTCAGTCCTTCACAGGGACAGAGTACCCAGTAAGCAAGGTAAGCATAGACTTAGTTGTGCTTACTTATGTAGTAAACTATTTCAAGTTCATCTCATCTGTATCAGTTGATCATAAATGTATTCATTTATTTCTGGATTTTCAACTCTATTCCACCAATCTATGTATCTCCAGTTACCAGTACCAGGATGTTTTAATTATGGCAGTTGTATAATATGTTTTAAAATCAGGAAATGTGAGTCTTCTTACTTTGTTATTCTCTTTCAGCACTGTTTCAGCTATTTGGGGCCTGTGGTAGTTAAAAGTCTGCGTCAGCTTGTCTGGGCCATGGTTTTGGGTGGTGTGGCAGCTGGATGTATTTATTCCCCATGAGAAGATTGGAAGTGGTATAATCATTTCCATGGTGGGATCTGCTGTGAGAAGCTTAGTTGCCTTTGGTGTGTGGCCTGCTTCCAGTATATATGTGAACGCTTTGAAGAAGATCTCTAGCTTTTGGCACATTTTGGATCCTGCTTTTGGCTGAGTCTTCATCTCCAGTTCCTGGGCTTGAACCAGTGGTCTGCTATGTTGCCAATTGATCTTGGAATTATACCATTTTACCTGCTGATCTTGGGTTCATTAGCCTCAGCAGTCAAGAACTGCCTGAGTGAGGAGATGCCTCCAGCTCCAGTGGGCGTGAAACAAGAGGCAGAGCTGAAGCTCCAGGTCGAGGGATCTTAACCCAGCCCCTAGAGCTGGCACTCTGAATTGGGACCTTTAACCTCCTAAGCTGTAAGAGAATAAATTCCAGTTTGTTAAGTCATCCAGGTGGTATTTCTTTTATAGCAGTACTAGAGAACCAAGACAGGGTCTCTTGCTTTCTATATAACTGAAGATAGGTTTTTCTATTTTTTATAAAGAAGGCTGTTGGATTTTGATTGGGATTACACTGAATCTGTAGATCACTTTGGGTAATATTCACATTTAACAATATTGTCTTCCTATCCATAGTCATGGAACATTTTTCCATTTATTTAAATGTTCTTCAATCTCTTTCAGCAGTGTTGTATAGTTTCCATTGTATAAATCCTTCATGTCCCTGGTTAAATTTATTCCTAGATATTTTATTCCCTTAGAGGTTATTGTAAATGGAATTGTTTCCATAAATTCCTTTTTAGATCTCTCATCACTGGTGTGTGGAAACACAGCTGATTTTTGTTTGTTGACCTTGAAATCTATAACTTTGCTAAATTCCTCTGTTAGCTCTAAAAGTTTTCTTGTGGATCATATCATCTGAAAATAGAGATAATTTTACTTCTCCTTTACCAATCTGGATATGTTTTGTTTCTTTCTCTTGTTTTATTGCTCTCAGTAGGACTTCTAATACAATATTGAATGAATAGAAGTAGTGAGACCATTTACCTTTGTCTTATTCCCAATTTCAAGGGAAAAACCCTCATTCTTTCTCCATTATCTAGTTGGCTATTGGCTTTTCATATATTCCCTGAACAATATTGAGGAATTTCCTTTAGATTCCAATCTTCTTTAGAGTTTTCATCAAGAAAGGATGTTGGATTTTGTCAAATACTTTTTTTTTTCTGCATCCATGGTTCTTTTCCTTTTCTTCTATTGGTGTAGTATAATACATTGATTGATTTTCTAAAGTTGAACCATACCTACATTCCTGGATTAAATCTCATGCTCATAATGTATGACTATTTTAATATGCTGTTGGTTTCTAGTATTTTGTTGAGTATTTTTGCAACTGTATTCATAAGAGATTTTAGCTTGTAGTTTCCTTTTCCTGTAGTGTTGTCTGATTTGAATATCAGGGTTATGTTTGCTTCATAGAATAAGTTAGGGAGCATTCCTTCCTTCCCTTCTTTTGGAAGAGTTTTAAGAGTATTAATATCAATTCATCTCTAAATATTTGGTAGAATTCCCCAGTGAAGTCATCTAGTCTAGGATTTTTCTTGTTGGGAAGTTTTTGATCACTAATTCAATATTCTTCAATTGTTATGAGTCTGTTGAGACTTTCTATTTCCTCTTGAGTCAGTTTGAGTAGTATGGTAGTTATGTTTGTGTGTCAGCTCAGCTGGGCCTGGTTGAGTGGCTGGACAGCCAGATGTAGTTTTTCCCCAAGGTGAAATTAGTAATTCAATCCATGAGGAATCTACTGGAGCAGCTGAGTAGCTGCTTTCGGGATGTGGTCTGCTTCCAGTATATAAGAAGCAACTTTGAGGAAGGTCTCTAGCTTTTTGGCACACTTGAGTCCTGCATATAACCGAGTCTTCATTCAGTAGCATGCCATGCTCCACTGATATTGGGACTTTCAATGGACTTGAATTAATGGCCTACCATGTGGTTTGGTAACATTGGGACTGTGCCTTTTTACTTGTCAACCTTGGGTTTATCAGCTTCAGCAGCCAGCAGCTGCCTGACTGACAGAAGACTCCAGCTTCAGTAGGCCAAAAGCCAGAGGCAGAGTTGAAGCCCAAGGTTGAGAGGCTTTCATCTAGCCCCTAGAGCATGGCTTTTTGAACTTGGACTTCTAGCCTCCAAAACTGTAAAAGAATAAACTTCTGCTTGTTAAAGCCATCTCATTTGTGGTACATTCCTGTCAGGGTGCTTCACTAGGTAACCAAAACTGGTAGGTTGTATGCTTCCAAGAATTTGGCTATTTCCTCTAGGTTATACAGTGTGTTGTCATATAGTTGGTCATAATATTCTGTCATAATTCTCTTTATTTCTATCAAGTCAGTTGTAATCTTGTCTCTTTCATGTTTTGTTTTGTGCACGTTTTAGTATATGACTTCTTTTATTTTTTTTTTTAATTAGGATTTGGGTGAAGATTTACAGAGTAAATTCACTTTTCATACAGCAGTTCACATATACTTTGTCTCATGTCATTG
>NW_006921741.1:7959224-7960359 GCF_000298275.1 Orycteropus afer afer | reverse complement strand
TAAGTTATTCCTTTTGATGGTATCCCACATGAACCTTAGGCTTTCTTCATTTTGTTTTGATTTTTTTTCTGATTGATCTAAGGCCCATTTTCAACTTAAATCTCCTCTGGATCTATATGGTAACGGACAATATACATTAAAAAAATTTTCAGAAATTTTTAAGTATTGGAATAATAAGTTTTCTTTTATTACATGTCTGAGAAATGACAGAAATTGGGGAAGAGTTGAAATACATACAATTTGAAACAGTAGCTTCTTTAGGCTGTAATTGCAAATAATAAATGAATTCACTTTATTACTTTTACATATAAAAGAGATGCAATATATATATAGGAATTGGAAACATCTAAAAGTACTTTTCCACTTTATAAAGAATAGGGTGTAGATTTAAAAAACAAAGAATTATCAACATTATAATCAAAACCATATTTTCTGGACTTAGTGTCCTCCCAATTGTTAAGCAGATAACCGAAACATTTATGTTTAAGGAAATTGAAGATAAAAGGACAAAAAAATAAAAACTAGTATTGGAAATAGACCATTTACCTTCTTGAAAAAAAAATATATTGATATGTATAAATGTATATGTGTATATATATATATTTATACTTAAATAATCACATGTATAATATATAACCAGAATTACATGTAAATCATATATCTATAATCAGAATAAAATCATTCCAATGGAGCTTTCACTGTAAGTAATCTCTGCTTATTCTGATTATTCTTTTTTTAAAAAAATACACTCACTGTACTTCTGAAAATGGAAATTCTCCCCAGATTGAGTGAAAATTTTCCTGCCTTTTCCCATGTGAAAGTATGTTTTGATTAAGTATCAAAACATACAAGTTTAAATCAATTCTTCCTCAGACTGCACAATATTGAGAAGCAGGAGTCAGAGGCCACGACTCACCTCTGTAGCTGGAGACATCGATGTGCAGAACCCCAGACTGCAGCTCTGAAGAAAAGGTTTAGTGTCTGCCACATTTTAAAAAATTTTTTACACCTAGGATTGAATGTGAAAATGTCTTTGTAATCTGGGAAACATAGTAGTTGTGCTATCATTTTGTAGAATATTTTAGTAAATTTTTGACATTTTCATACTTTTAAAACTATTGTATACTTGTGTTTT
>NW_006921741.1:7955561-7958674 GCF_000298275.1 Orycteropus afer afer | reverse complement strand
TAGTATAACATGCATCTTTAATTTATTAAAGTTTAGTATTAATTTATATATTTCTCTTATTTGAACACAATTCACAGAACTTAGAATATTTTAACTCTATGCATGATCTCTCCTAATGTATATGATATTATTCTCATATATTTTAATTATGTATGTATAAGAGAATATATTAACAAGTGGATGCAGTGCTGGAGGCACTTTCTCAGTTATGCCAAGAAATTTGGAAGACTGTTACCTGGCCAACCAAACTAGAAGAGATCATAATTGTGCCCATTACAAAGAAAAGTGATACAACAGAATGTGGAAATTACCAAACAATATCACTAATGTCACACACAAGTAAAATTTTACTAAAGATAATTCAAATATGTTAGGAGCAGTATATTCATAAAGGATTTCCAGAAATCCAAGCCAGATTCAGAAGAGAACATGGAATAAGGGATATCATTGCTGATGCCAGATGGATCTCAGCTGAAAGACAAGAATACCAGAAAGATGTTTATCTGCATTGTATTGACAATGCAAAGGCATTCATCTGTGTTAATCATAACAAATTATGGATAACATTGCAAAGAATGGAAATTCCAGAACACTTAATGGTCCTCCTGAGGAAACTGTACATACACCAAGTGGCTGTCATTTGAAAAGAATAGGGAGATACTGCATGGTTTAAAATCAGGAAGGGTGTGCATCAGGTTTGTATCCTTTCACCATACTTATGCAATCTGTATGCTGAACAAATAATCCAGGAAGCCAGACTATATGAAGGAGAACATGGCATCAGGATTGGAGGAAGACTCATCAACAACCTGTGATATGCAGATGACACTATCCTGTTTGCTGAAAGTGAAGAAGACTTGAAACACTTACTGATGAACATCAAATAGTACAATCTTCAGTACAGATTACACCTCAATGTAAACAAAAATTCTTACAATCAGACCAATAAGCAACATCACAATAAATGGAGAAAAGATTGAAGTTGTCAAAGATACAATTTTATCTAGATCCACAATCAACACCCATGGAAGCCACAGTCAAGAAATCAGATATATTGCACTGGGGAAATCTGCTGCAAAAGACCTCCTTAAAGTGTTACGGACCAAAAATATCTGAAGACTAAGGTACACCTGACCCAAGTCATGGTATTTTCAATAGCCTCATATGCATATTAAAGGTAACTTGACCATGAATAAAGAAGACAAAAGAAGAGTTGATGCCTTTGATTTGTGGTGTTGGCAAACCAAACCAAACCAAATTCACTGCCATTGAGTTGATTCTGACTCATAGTGACCCCCATTGGGTGTCTGCAGCTATAAATCTTTAAGGAAGTAGATGACCCCATCTGCCTTCCTCTGAGTGACTGGTGGGTTTGAACCACTGACTTTTGGTTAGCAGCCAAATACTTTATCCACTACACCACCAGAGCTTCTTATGGTGTTGGCAAAGAATACTGAAGGTTACTGAAAATATCATGGACTACAAGAAGAACAAACAAATCTGTCCTAGAAGATGTACAGCCTGAATGTTCCTTAGAAGCAAGAATGGCCAGACTTCCTCTCACCTATTTTGGTCATGTTGTCAGGAAGGACCAGACCCTGGAGAAGAATACAATGCTTGGCAAAGTGGAGGGTCACCTAAAAAGGGGGAAAGCCTCCACAAGATGGACTGACACAGTGGCTACAGTGATGGGCTCAAGCACTGGAAGGATTGTGGGGATGGTGCTGGAAAAGCAGTGTTTTGTTCTGCTACACAAAGGGTCACTGAGTCGAGGAGACTCAATGGCATCTAATAACAAGTAACTTTCTGTAGTTTTCAGTTCCCTTTTAATATGCATGTGGTGGTTAAATTTTTGTGTCAACTTGGCTAGGCCTGGTTGAGTGGCTGGGCAGCTGGATGTAGTATTCCTCATGATGAGACAGGTAATAAACTCCATGGTAGAATCTACTGCGAGCAGCTGAGTAGCTAGCTGTCTTGGGTATGTGGTCTACTTCCCGTATGTAAGAAACAGCTTTGGGAATGGTCTCTAGCTTACGGCACACTTGAAACTTGCATGTAGCCATGTTGTTGTTCAGCAGCCTGTCATGTTCAGCCGATCTTGAGCCTTTCAATGGACTTGAATTAATGGCCTGCCATGTGGTTTGGTAACATCAGGACTGTGCCATTTTATTTGTCAACCTTGGGCTTGTTAGCCTCTGCAGCCAGAAGCTTTCTGAGTAAAGAAAAGCCTTTAGCTCCAGTGGGCTGGGAACAAGAGGCAGAGCTGAAGCCCAAGGCTGAGAGGCTTTCACTTGGCCCCTAGAGCCTGGCACTTGGAACTCAGACTTAAAGCTTCCAAATTATAAGAACAAACTCCTGTTTGTTAAGGCCATCTCATTTGTAGTACATTCTTGTCAGAGAGGCACTAAATAACCAAAACAATGCACATGGTTGGTGTTTAACTCCTTGAACATAAAAGTATCATTGTTTATACCCATGAGTGAAAATTCCAATACCAAAAATCTTTGTATGTCTATTTCAATTTTCTCTTATTTCTCCTGGTACTTATTTGTAGGTTATTGCTCCATTGTATCTTATTAACTTTGACCAAGTATTGAATTTTTATTTTAAAAAACAAATTATTAAAATATATTGGCAAAAACTATATATTGGCACATAAGATGTGGTGATGTGTTGCTGTGAGTCTTGATGCTGTTCCACTGGTGTTTCAAACTCAGTGGGGTGCACACAGTGCACAGATATCAGCCCAGCTTGCAGACTGAGACAGACTAGGAAGAAGGAAGAGGCCATCCACTTCTCAAAGAATTGGCCAGGGAAAACCTTATGAACAGCAGAGAAGCACTGTCTGATACATTGCTACACAACTTTGTGAATGTGTAAGTTCATAAACACTGTTGAAACAATAAATATGGGGAAAGGATACAACCCTGACACACTCCCTTCTTGATTTTAAACCATGTAGTGTCCCCTTGTTCTGTTTGAATGACAGCCTCCTGGTCAATGTACAGGTTCCATATGAGTCCAATCAAGTGTTCAGGAATTCTCATTCTTCTCAATGTTATCCATAATTTGTCATGATCCACACAATCAAATGCCTTTGCATAGTCAATAAA
>NW_006921741.1:7931925-7953522 GCF_000298275.1 Orycteropus afer afer | reverse complement strand
GAGAAGCTCGACTATATGAAGAAAAATGTGGCAGCAGGATTGGAGGAAGAATCATTAACAACCTGAGATACACTGATGATACAACTTTGCTTGCTGAAAGTGAGGATGACTTGAGGCACTTACTGATGAAGATTGAAGAACACAGTCTGCAGTATGGATTACGTATCAATATAAAGAAAACAAAAAGCATCACAACTGAACCAATAAGGAGCACCACGATAACTGAAGAAAAGATTAGGTTGTCAAAGAATTCACATTGCTTGGTTCTACAATCTATGCCAATGGAAGCAGCAGTCAGAACATTAGACGACGGGTAGCACTGGGAAGATCAGCTGCAAAGGAACTCTTTCAAGTGCTGAGGAGCAAGGATGTCTCCTTGAGGACTAAGGTGCGGCTGACACAGGCCATGATATTTCCAATTGCCTGGTATGAATGTGAGAGCTGGACAATGAATAAGGAAGACTGAAGAAGAGTTGATGATTTTGAGCTGTGGTGCTGGTGAAGAATGCTGAAAAGTATCATGAACACTAAAAGAGCTTACAGATCTGTCCTGGACGAAGTGTAGCCGGAATGCTCCTTGGAAGCAAGAATGGCCAGACTTTGTCTCACCTACTTTCATCATCTTGTCAGAGGGAACCATTCCCTGGAGAAGGATGTCATACTTGATAAGGTGGAGAGTCGACAAAAGAGGGGCAGGCCTTTGACGAGATGGATTGACATGGTGGCTGTGACAATGGGCTCAAGTATAGCAAGGATCATGGAGCTGGCGCAGGATCCAGCAGTGTTTCGTTCTGCTGTGTATAGGGTCACTATGAGTTGGAAATGACTCGATGGCACCTAACAACAAGATATGATTATCTTCCTCCAGAGAAAATGTACATTTTCTTCTGCCAAGCTCAGAAATTAGCAGTCTAGAACCATCTTGAACTAAGTTTGAAGTTCCCTATAGCATACAAGGAAGCTCTGGTGGTGTAGTGCCTAAGGCATTTGACTACTAACCAGAAGGCTGACAGTTCAAACCCACCAGTCACTCCTTATAAGGATGACTGGGCAATCTACTTCTGTAGAAATATCACCTAGGAAACCAAAGGAGGGATCACTATGAGTCGAGTTGAATCCACGCAATGGCAATGAGTTTGGTTTGTTTTTTATAGCATACAAATGACCCAATGCAAGTACTGGTTTAATTACAGGATACCATGGTTGGGCAATCTACTTCTGTAGTGATACTGCCTCAGAAACCCAAGGAGGGTTTGCTATGAGTTTGGTCCGACTCGATGGCAAATAACAATAACAACAACAATTAAATCCTAGCTTAAAGTGAGTTGGGTTATTAGAGTTCCAAAGTTTTGATAGTTCTAGGGCTTTGAAGCTTAGTTCTACAATATTATATAAGCACAACACATCTACCTAGCTGCCTCATCTGGACCTACAAATGTTTTCAAGGGCAAAAGTAGCCTTGTATCATCAGTCAGGGCAAGGTATAAATGACAATAGTTATTTTAACAGAAAAAAATTTAATACAAAGAATGTTAACTAGGTATAGAGAATGAAAAGGCAAAACGAGGACCAAAATATCACAAGCGTACTACTTATAGGGAGCATCTACTACCTCTGGGGGAGCTCTGGTAGCATAGTGTCTAAGGCACTTGACTGCTAACCAGAAGGCTGGCGGTTCAAACCCACCAGCCACTCCTCAGAAGGAAGATTGGGCAATCTACTTCCGTAGTGATACTGTCTCAGAAACCCAAGGAGGGGTCGCTATGAGTCGGGTCTGACTCGACAGCACATAACAACAACAACAACAACTACTACTACCTCTGGGGCTGGGGGGAGAAAAGGGAGAGAATGGGATTATTAAGTTTTAGCAGATTGGAGAAGGGAGATCTCCAATATGTAATCCATAGCTTTCATAGCTATGAGAAATTGTTCTGACTTCCTGATGCTGGTATCTCGGAGGGAACATGATGGCACTGGTTCTGGTAGTGTAGAAAATCTGCAAAGTGGAACAAATTGCTACTCTTGTGTCAATGGCAATGGCCACAGTCAAGAAGTGCTACTGTGGTTATGTTGACAGGAATAGGAAGAAAACAAGAAGACACAAGTCTCTTTCATGTCCATCAGTGTTTTATCTCCCTAAAGCAAGCCCTTTCAGCAAGCCTAATGGGAGTGAATTGACAAAAGAGAAATGCATGTTGTAGAGTCACACCCATAGATATAGGCAGACTTTCCCAGTCTTATCCTTTCCTGGACCTTGAACTGGTATTTCCACACTATCTTCTTAACTCTTCAGAAATTTTAAGAAAATGTTTCTTATATATCATTCAGTATTTCATTTGTCACAGATATATAGCCAGACATTAGTGGAAGTAGAATACTTGATTAAATGTCTCGCAAAATGCCAGGATTAAAAATAATTCATTAAGTGTTAGCAGTACATACTTCATTCACATATGTTTTCTTTGAATCTTTGATATAAGAAATTTGCTGTAACATTGATTAATGAAAAATTTTTATTGTCTCAAGTGAAATATTTCTCTTTACCTCCACCACTTTCATAACAAATTTCTCTCTGGTTTAACCTCCTCTGCCACTGGGCAATCTACTTCCGTAGTGATACTGCCTCAGAAACCGAAGAAGGGGTCACTATGAGTCGGGTCTGACTCAACAGTACATAACAACAACAACAACAAAGCCATGAGGTATATTATCCTTAAAAAAAAAAAAAAAAAAAACCTTTACAGATGAAAACAAAACAGAAAAAATGTTGAGGATATTTATTTATTTTCCCAAAATTTCTATCATTAATTTAAGACCATGTCATTAAGTTCCTGTTTTTATAAGGGACAATCCTTCTGTCAAAGAAAATATTCATAACTCTGTATAAGAGCTCATTAGTTAGGCTGGGTTCTCTAGAGAAACAAAACCAGTAAAGCTTAGAGAGAGAGAGAGAGAGAGAGATTTATCTTAGGAAAATGGCTCACACACTTACAGAAGCTGGCAAGTCCAAAGTTCCTGGATCAAACGTCAAGCTGGAGGCTTTTCCTGACTCTTTCAGCCACAGGGACTGAGGAGCTCAGGGCTGGCAGGCAGTACACCGGCTGTTGACTCCAACGAATGATGAATCCAAGATCTCCAGGCTGAATGGTGGATTGTTCACTCATGGACAGTTGTAGGCAGCACAACAGAATCCCAATCCACAGAAGAATGTCTCCTCTCCCAGGATGTCCACAGATATACTGGAAGCAGGCCACACCCCTAAGGAAACTCCCTTTCAACAGATTGGCTGCTCAAAACATAGTCATCTGATCCCATCATGGGAACAACCCCACCACAACAGCTCAAACCACAGAGAATTGTGGTCCAGCCAACTTGACACACAGCTCCAACTATCATAGTTATCATACCATAATTTTCTGTTTACTTGCCAATAACTCCACTAGACTTTGAACTTGTGAGGGCAGAGATTATATCTTTCTTCTCCAGTGACTGCTTCAATGCTAGTACCTAGAGAGATTTCAATAAATATTTGTCAAATAAATGAATGTTATTAAAATGCCTGAGCATTTACCCATCAAGACAAATGGGAAAAGATACTAACATGAAAAATAAGAAGAAACTAATGAAATAACAATATATTATTCTATGTGATATTTATGTGTATACTTGCAATTGTGTGTATGTGCATCTGTGTATGTATGTGTATAAACATACAGAGACACAGATAGATAAATAGATAAAATTTTGATGGTAACTAAGCAAACTTCTACACTCCTGACACACTGATGCTTCCTTGTGCACATTAACCTTCTGCCATCATTTAGGCAGAAAACACTCAGAAAGTAAAAAGTGCTTTCTTTACTGCATTCTGGGGAAGGTCATATACTGCCTAGAACAAGGAGTCAAAACATTGCCATTGAATTCCAAAGTAGGCTCTTAAAACCCAATGAAGAGACAACAACCTTGAAAGTAAAGAGTTCCATTGAATGACAAGGCATTTGAGAGACAAAAGGCTTTTCTGAGTTCAAACTCACAGCATTAAGTTCAAACTAAAATAATAAAACTGGAAAAATTGCTAAGGTACAAAAATACCTCTTTTACAAGAAAAAGGAAACAAAATGTATTCATTTGGGATTTTTTTTTTTTTTATGTAATCAGAAAACAAAATAAGTAACTTATAGATCGTGGAGAAAGAGTCCGCTGCCTCCAATCCCTAACTCTAGACAAATTCTAGCAAGAGAAATTATGAAATCCTGAGATATATTTGAAAGGACACCAAATAAAGTCATTTCTTGCCTCACTGCCCAGACTGAAAGCCTAGAGAGAAGTTCTTTATTTGACATCAAGAGTAATAGAACAGGAAAGTCTCAGTAGAATATCTGGGTAAATGAGGCAACATTAAAATTTAAGTTTTGAATAGAATGGTTTGTTTCCCATGTCCCAGAAGAGAAGCACTCAGTGGCCATCAACCACAGTGCCACCAGCATGACCTTAGTAGATGCTAGTGTATGCAAGCAAGTGACCAAATGACTAGTGCCGATAGCATAGAATGTATTGAACACTGACAGAGGACAAAGGGCAACAATGGACTAGATTTCTCCAACCAATACAAAGACAATGCATACACTCACTTTCTCCATCCCAGCACATAGTGCCTAAGGCATTTGACTACTAATTCAAATGCAGTTCAAACCCACCAGCCACTCCTCAGAAACAATATTGGGTGATCTACTTCCGTAATGATACTGCCTCAGAAACCCAAGGAGGGGTCGCTATGAGTCAGATCCCACTCCATGGCAGTGAGTTTGTTTGTTTGTTTGTTTGTTTTTTGGAAGAGAGCTAGAAAAATGAAGGAAAGTAAAGAGAGAAAGAAAATCCCTGAATTATACTGAATAGTTTCAAAGAATAAAACAAACTATCTTGAAAATGAATGACTCTACGTTTACCTGGAAGTAAATAGATCAGGAGTTTTTATCAGAAACATTAATTGGTCCAGTTATGGAACAATAAAACCCATTGTCATAGAATTGATTTTAACTCACAACAACCCTTTAAGACAGAATAGATCTGCTATGGAAGTTCTATTTTTTGTCACCTTAGTTGCATCACACTAAGAAATTCATGCCTAGTTGGTATGAACATGGATAGAAGTACACACACACATTCACTCAGTCACAACAGAAAAAGTAAATGTCAGATTAAAGAGTATTTTGAAAGTAAAAGAGACAGTGGCAAGCCAAAAAATGTATTTTTAAGATAATCACTACTTGGTAAATTTTTCGTAAAATTTCCAGCTTGTACACATAAAAACCAAACCACACTCAATGACATAGAGTCAATTCTGCCTCATAGCAACCTCCATTGGGTTTCTAAGGCCATAAATCTTTACGGAAACAGACTGTCTCATCTTTCTTCTGCAGAGCAGCTAAGGCATTTGACTTCTAATTCAAATGCATTTCAAACCCACCAGCCACTCCTCAGAAAGAATATTGGCCGATCTACTTCTGCAGTGATACTGCCTCAGAAACCCAAGGAGGGGTGGCTATGAGTTGGATTCCACTCCATGGCAGTGAGTTTATTTTTCCAACCGCTGACCTTGGCTTGGTTCAAGCCAAATGCCTTGACCACCACACCAACAGAGCTCCTTTTAAGCACATAAAAGAGGCTGTTTAACTTGTCTGCATATAAGAAACATTTTGATTTCATGACCCATGAGGCATAGAAATTGTTTTAGTTTATATTTCATGAAGGCCACAGTCAAGAGGTTTCTGGTCCTAAGAGATTCTGGTTAACTTTAGGGGGTAAAAAGTGGTGAATAAACTACTCTTGAATAAAACATACTCCTCCCATATAGTAAAGTGTGAACACCATTGAACACTACTTCAAGAATTTAATGTCTAGCAAAAAAAAAAACCTAGTGTGGTCTATATTGGATTCATGGAATATTTTATTTTACATATATAAATGTGATTTTTTTTTAAATGTGATGAGATAGAAACACTATAAGTGGGGAAGTAATTAAGATCTTGGATAAAAAAGGTAAAAATAAAGTATGACTACTTTAATCCACTGTTGCTATTTCCTGAGAAAATTTCTTTTCTTTTGATTAGTTTTTCATGATTCCCTTTGTTAAAAATGGCATAGAATGAGAGAGCTGTGTGCGAAGATATCTTGAGGCTCCCCTCGGTTCTCACCATCTATGTCCTTATGAAAACACGTAAGATTCAAGGATATAGGCAGCTTCCCAAAACAGGGAAAATCCACTCATACGACTCTAATAGCTGTCAATAGTGGAAGAAATATAAAAAATGCATCCAAAATACAGAATATAATATTTGATTAACTGAAAGTGGGGTCTTAGATTCCAAGGATCTAAGACACTATGTTGTTGTTGTTGTGATGTGCCCTTGAGTCGGACCCGACTCATAGCAACCTCTCCTTGGGTTTCCGCCAGCCTTCTGGTTAACGGTCAAGTGCCTTGGGGACTATGCTACCAGAGCTCCTACTTATATCAAAAAGAATACAAACATAAGAAATATATTGTTCCTGTGTCCATTAAGTAGGTTGGAAATAATAATTAGAATATTGGATAAATCATATGCAATGTAAAAAAAGTACATTTAAACTATTATGGGAATTGAGAAGATAATGATACTATTTCAGGCGCAATAGTCATGGAAAATGAAAAAGTGTCATTTGGAATACTATGAAAAGCTCCGGTAGCATAGTGCCTAAGGCATTTTGACTGCTAACCAGAAGGTTGGCAGATCAAACCCAACAGCCACTCCTTGGAAGGAAAGTTGGGCAATCTACTTCCGTAGTGATACTGCCTCGGATATGGCCTTGGAAACCCAAGGAGGGGTCGCTATGAGTCAGGTCTGACTTGATGACACATAACAACAACAACATGAAAATAGTTTACATATATAGAAATGTGAGATTGTCAATGAATAGTAAATACTCCAAATGGCAATATCAGCATGAAATCATGACATGGAAGCTGTGAAGCCCTAGTATATTCGGATAAAGACAAATAGTTCAATATAATTTTTGAAAAGTCAGGTAGAGAAGGATGAAAAAAGAAGGAAGAACACTTTAATTGAGCATTTACTATGATTCAGTCATACTAACAAGTACCTTCCTGTATATTATTTCATGAAATATTCAAAATCAAACTATAAAATGGTTATTATCCCTATAGCTGAGGAGTTCTTATCATCCAAAAAACACTTGACACCAATGATTCTTAAATTTTTGGTCTCAGGAATGCTTTATATTCTTAAGAATTATTGAAAGAACTTTAATCTATGAAAGTTGTACCTATCAATGCTTACCATATTAGAAATTAAAGTTGAGAAATCTTTAAAATAATTATTGTCATTTAAAACTAGCAATGATAAACCCATTTCATGTTGATATAATAACATATTTTGTTAAAGGTAATGATACTTTCCAATAATATTAGTGAATAATGTGGCATTGTTTTATTTCTTTTCAAATCTTTTTAAGGTATGCCTTAATAGTACACCAAAAATGCACTGCTGTCGAGTCAGATCCGACTTATAGTGACTCCTCCTTGAGTTTCTGAGGTGATATCACTACGGAAGTAGATTCCCCAACCTTCCTTCCAAGGAGTGGCTGGTGGATTTGAACTGCCAGTCTTCTGATTAGCAGCCAAATGCCTTAGGCACTAAGCCACCAGGCTCCCTGGCTTGATAGCAGGCAGGTCAATTTTAATCTCTAGTTCTGCATTCTATTTCTGATATGGTGCTTCAGTTGAAGTGTATATATATATATATATATATATATATAAATATAAATTTGGACTCAAATTTGGACTCAGGTAGATATGTAGTTCAACAAGGGAGTCTTTTTTTTTTTTTTCCTCCTAAGGCTACAGTGGATATTGATACTAAAAGGATAGAGTGGATATCCTTGAATATTATACCAAAACTCCGGCTTTCCTGGATAATAGAAGCTTGGCTACTGAGTTCCTAGAAGCTGAGTCGTTCTGGTGCCCTGAGTTGGGAGCTTCTCTAGGTTTATTTTTCCAACCCAAAGAATAAATCTTTTATTTTTATAAGTCTTTTATAGGGTGGGAGAGGAGAAGGTACCCACTAAGACTGGGGAGTGTTCCTGAGGGTCCATTTGATCATGGTAATTTAATTCTATCTTCATGTTCTCAACCCCACTATTCAATCCCCCTCTCTGGTAGTGCTAGGAACTCCAGAATGCAAGTTTGTATAGTTTTTCTATGATCCATTCCACCCTCCCCTAAGAACGGGCTCAAATTTCTCTGCACAACCACCTATTTCTTGGCTTCCAAATTTGTGTTGATATCTCACCTGGTGGTACCCCTTCTTCCATTGACTTGATTCTTTTGAGGCTGTAACATGTCCATCCCTTTTTTGATTTGATTTTAGTGGGATGTTAAGGAAGACAGAGAACAAAGGGGGAAAGTATATGTTCAGTCTACCATATTTGCCTAGAAGCTTCTCTTCTATCTTTAGTCTATTGAAATTCCTCATCAACTTATAACATCTGTTCCACTCTCTTTGTCAGAAGAGTTGGAAATGCAGACCATGTTCATGACAGTGGGAGCACAAGCAATTTGCTCAGCCTCTTTAAGCCTCAGTTTCTTTATCTATAGAACAGAGAAAATAACAGTAACCCTTCATAGGCTTATTTAGAGGACTACAGCAGTAGAAAACTTATACACCTGTGTAAGGTATTTGCATTTTTATTGTAAGAATGACTACAAATTCATAACAATCCTCTTTTGGGAAGGTGAGGTCTATATGTGCACTCCCCTTGAATCTGGGGGTGAATTTTGTGACTGCTTCAACAAATAGTGTACAGTGGAAGTCCTGCTATGTGGTTTCTAAGGCTAGGTCATAAAGATTCAGCTTCCACCTTTTATGCTATTGAAGCTTTGAATAGTGACATATAGATGTTCTGATTGACAGCTAAGTCCAGCCTTCCAATCATCTCAGCTAATATACCAGACATGTGAATAAAGCTATCTTAGGAGCTCTGGTAGCATAGTGGCTAAAAGCACTTGACTGCTAACCAGAAGGCTGGCCGTTCAAACCCACCAACCACTCCTCGGAAGGAAGGTTAGGCAATCCTACTTCCGTAGTGATACTGCCTCGGAAACCCAAGGAAGGGTCGCTATGAGTCGGGGCCGACTCGACGGCACATAACAACAACAACAACAGATCCTCCAGAGTAGCTCATCTTCCTACCAAATACCAGAGAGTAATCTCTATTAATGCCATTGATGCCATGTCAAATGATATAAACACCCAGGTGAGCTCTGCTCAAATTCCCGACCCACAAAATTGCGAGATAAAATTAAATTCATTTTTGTTTTAAACCACTATGTTTTAGAGTATTATGTCATAGAGCAATAGCTAAGTGAAACAGTAAGAATAGAGTCTTAAAATAACAAGATCAGATTTGCAGATTTGGAATTGAAAATAGATTAGAAAGAGGCAAGAGGGATCAAAGAGCTCAGGAAGAAAGATTTTATCATAAAGAAATTATGGGCCTTGTAAATAAAGGAATGGCATGGAATTTGGTACATATATTTTTATTCAATGTTCAAGAATAAGAATGTTGTTGTTGTTATTTGCTGTCAAGTTGGACCCAACTCATAGCGACCCCTCCTTGGGTTTCTGAGGCAGTATTACTATGAAAGTATATTGCCCAACCTTCCTTTCAAGGAGTGGCTGGTGAGTTTGAACCACCAGCCTTCTGGTTAGCAGTCAAGTGACTTAGGCACTATGCTACCAGAGCTGGAACAAATTTTACAACTGTCTTTCAGCTTTTGTTATAGGTTGCTAAACTGCCAGAGTATGTGCCAATGTATTCTTTCACTGTATGACCAATATCAATATATCACCATAAAAATCTGATTTTCTGCCAATGAAACTAGCAGAAAACATAAATTTTACTTATCATTATCCTTTTATTTATTGGTGCTTACATTAATCTTTTTTTTATATTCTTTCTTTTACTCCCAAGTTAATATGTGTCTGCCCTCTAGGTAGTAGTTTACTCTCCTTTCCCCACCCACCTCTGGTAACTATCAAAGAATATTTCTTTTTGTGTGAAATCTTTTTCTTGATTTTTCACAACCATGGTCTCATGCATTATTTATCCTTTTGTTATTGATTATCTTCACTCAGCATAATGGTGTCTCAGTTCACCCATATTATGAGATGTTTGGCAGATTCATCATTGCTCTTTATATTGCATAATATACTATTATGTGTACGTACGTAGCTCATTGATCCATTCCTCTATTGATGGGCATTTAGATTGTTTTCATCTGTTTGCGATTGTAAATAGTGCTGTGATGAACACAGGTGTGCATGTGTCTATTCGTGTCATGACTCTTATTTCTCTAGGATATATACCTACTAGTAGGATGGCTGGATCATATGGTATTTCGATTTCCAGCTTTTTTTAGGAAGCACCATACTGTTTTCCACAGTGGTTGCACCATTTTACAGTTCCACCAGCATTATGTTAGAGTTCTAATCTCTCCACACCTCATCAATATACTGTTTTCTGCTTTGTTGAACTTTGCTATCATTGCTGGGGTGAGATGATATCTCGTTGTTTTGATTTGCAATTCTCTAATGGCAATGATCATGAGCATTTCTTCATGTGTTTGTTAGCTTCCTGAGTGTCTCTTTGGTGAAGTCTCTCTTCATGTCCTCTGCCCATTTTCAAATTGGATTATTTGTCTTTTTTATTGTTAAATTGTTCAGAATTTCTATAAATTGTGGAGATTAGCCACTTGTCCAATATGTCACTGCCAAAAATTTTTTCCCCATCTGTGGGTTTTCTTTTTATTCTTTTGGTGGAATCTTTTGATGCACATAAGTTTTAGAAGGTCCTAGTCTTCTATTTTTTCATCTGGTGTTTGTGTGTTTTTACTTATGTTTGCTAGTCCATTTGGCTTTGAATCAGGGGCCCTATATTTGTCCCTATTTTTCTCTGATGGTCTTTATGGTCTGAAGTTTTATGTTTAGGTCTTTGATCCAATTTGAGTTTGCTTTTGTATATGGTGTGAGATATGGGTTCTGTTTCATTTTTCTGAAAATAGACATCAGTTTTGCCAACACTATTTATTAAAGAGACTATCTCTTCCCTCTTTAAGGAGTTTTGGCCCTTTGTCAAAGATCAACTGTCCATAAAAAATAAATAAACCTCAGTGGCATCAAGTTGATTCAGACTCATAGTGCCCCCCTTTGGGTTTCTGAGATAGTAAATCTTTACAGAAGTGGATAGCCCAGTCTTCCTTCTGTAGAGTGGCTGATGGGTTTGAACCCCCAGCCTTCTGGTTAGCAGTCAAATGCCTTAGGCACTACACCACCAGAGGCCCTTATAGGTGGATGGATTTACTTCTGGGTTCTCAATTCTGTTCCACTGGTTTATGTGTCTGTTACTGTACTAGTACTAGGCTATTTTAATTACCATAGCTGAGTAAGAGATTTTGAGATCATGCAGTGTGAGGCTCCTACTTTGTTCTTCTTTAGTATTCCTCTACACATCTGGGGCCACTTTCCCTTTCATATAAAGTTGGTGATTAGTTTTTCCATCTCTTTAAAGATAGATGATGGAATCTGGATCAGGATTGCATTTTAACTATAAATTTCTTTGGGTAGTATTGACATTTTCATGATATTAAGTCTTCCTATCCATGAAGACAGTAGTCTTCCATTTATGTAGGTCTTTTTTGGTTTTTTGTAATAGTGTTTTGTAGTTTTCTTTGTATAGGTCTTTTGTGTCTCCAGTTAGATTTACTCCAAAGTACTTCATCTTTTGGGTGGTTATTGTAAATAGTATATTGCTTTCCTGATTTCCTTTTCAGAATTCTTTTCATTAGTGTAAAGGAATCCAACTGATTTTTGTATGTTGATCTTCTACCCTGCCACTTTGCTGAAACTATCACTTAGTTTCAGTAATTTTCTTACTGAGTCTTGGGGATTTTCTATGTATAAATCATATTATATGCATATGGAGATGGTTTTACCTCTTTGCCAACTTGGATATCTTTTATTTCCCTTTCTTGCTTTGTTGTTCTAGCAATGACTTCCAATACAATATTGAATAGGAGTGGTGATAAGGGGTATTCTTGTCTGGTACCCATTTGTGAGGGGAATATTTTTTTATATGTCTTATTTGAGATTTGTTCTATATTTTTATTTTCTTAGAAAGAGCAAGACATTAGCTTTTTTCCCTAATCAATTTTATGTGCTCTTAGCAAGCTTTTTTCTGTTATAGGTCCAGAAAATACTGTACCTTCTTTTGTTATTGTTTAGAATTTCTGATGTATAGGTAGTGTTAATTAACTACCTTTCTGCCAGTTGCCATGGATTTGATTCTGACTCATGGTAACCCATGTGTATCAGAGTATTATGCTCCATAGGGTTTAGAATGGATGATTTGGGGGAGGTAGATCACCAGGACTTTCTTCCAAGTCTACCACTGGTGACTAAAACCTTCAACAATTCAGTTAGTAAACAAGCATGTTAACCACTTGCACCACCCAGCGACTTCAAGAGACTTTTCAAAGTAACTTTTCAAAGATGACACAGTCAATAAATGGCAGAGGAGCATTTAAATCCCAGGATGTCTTACAATAAGCTCTTAATCATTAATCATTTAATCCTCAGCATATGTCCAGGAATTAGAACTACACCCTTTGATCTGTGATGCTTTGTTTGATTACTGATTAGGTCAAATTCTTATCTCAAATCCTCGCATCACCATATATCTATCTCTCTTTCACAGCACCTACTGCAATTGTTGCATCAGGATTGGAGGAAGACTCATAAATAAGCTGAGGCATTTAGATGACACAACCTTGCTTGCTGAAAGTGAAGAAAGCTTGAAGCACTTAATAAGGAAGATCAGAGACTTCAGTATGGATTACACTTCAACATAAAAAACAAAAATCCTCACAACTGGATCAATAAGTAACATTATAATAAACACAGAAAAGATTAAAGTTGTCAATGATTTCATTTTACTTGGATCCACAATCAATACTTACGGAAGCAGCAGTCAAGAAATGAAATGATGTATTACATTGGACAAATCTGCTTCAAAAGACCTCTCAAAAGTGTTCAAAAGCAAAGATGTCTCTTTGAAGACTAAGAACACCTGACCCAAGCATGCCATTTTTCAATTGCTTCATATGCATGTGAAAGCTGAACAATGATTAAGGAAGGCCAAAGAAGAACCAATCCATTTGAATTGTGGTGTTGGCAAAGAATATTGACTATACCATAGCTTGCCAGAAGGACAAACAAATCTGTCTTGGAAAAAGTACAGCCACAATGTTCCTTGGAAGCAAGGATGGTGAGACTTCATCTAGTATCCTTGGAACATATTATCAGAAAGAACCAGTTCCTGGAGAAGGACATCATGCCTGGTAAAGTAGATTGTCGATAAAAATAAGGACAACCCTCAGCAAGATGGATTGACATAGTGGCTGCCACAATGGGCTTAAACATGGCAATAATTCTGAGAATGGTACAGAAATGGGTAATGTTTTGTTCTGTGATTCATGGGGCCAATATGTATTGGAATAGATTCAATAGCACTCAACAAAACTGCAATTAAAAATTTTTATCTGATGATGATTTGATCAATGTCTGTCTATAAACTGTTAAAATTGTGGACAGTGATTGGAAGTTTTTTTTTTCTCCATTATCTAGAGCAACACTAGTTCAATAATGTTCAATAAATATTTGTGGAATGAAAGCATGAGAAATTTGAATTTCTTAATGTAAGCTAGATATAATATCAAATTCATATATTAAATATTATTCTAAGTGAAATAATTCATACACTCATTTAATAAATATTTCTAAATTCTAGAGCAGGTATAATATGACAGCTCTGTGTTGCCTTGAATATTTCAAAATACCTCGTATATGGAATCATATAGCAGAAATTTCATTTAACTGAAAACAGTCTATCTCAACTCTCCTAGCCACCTTCTCTTCACCTTTACTTAATGCCTCTGTATCTGTTTAAAAGCCCAGACAATTTCTCTACTGTTTTTCACAACAATTCCAGGTACTTAAGTAACTTACCTGACTCTCAATGAATATTATTCTTGTTTCTTATACCATTGTGCCTCTGCCACTGGAGTTCAGGTAGAGATAATATGGGAAAACATAAAAATAATTGGAAGTGAGTTAATATACAGATTTATGTCTGGTCAGTCACTGAATAACCTTGCAAGATGCTAACAACTCTGTATCGTTGTAAAGATACTAATAACTCTGAATATCAGTTTCCTCCTAAGCAAAGTGGGGACAATAGTTCTAATAGTTTTGCTGAGAAGATTAAATGTGATAGTATATACAAAAGTGTTTTTGTTAATGATAATCTACTATATAAATGCCAGTTATTTTTATGATCTTTTAAGTGAAGTATAAAGAAACTACTAGAATATGGTGATTTATCCAAAGCCAGAAATCCATTTAATTGCCCAATAACTATACTCTTGCTTTTACTAGCTTGTAATATATGATTTTTGAAGTGGAAATACTGTTGTATGTTAACATCTCCAATATAAGCTATTACATTCACCAAGCAAGCCCTATATCATCAGTTCTCACCTTCATAGTATTCTCCTTCAGATAGATTTTAAAAAGAAAAAAAAAAGATATCCAAGTAAAAGTTTATTGCATTAAAGTAGTTACTTAAATGAGTCTCAGGTGTGCCCATTGCTAGTGTGAAAAATGTGAGAAATCATACTCGTCTTGGTGGGTGTGCAGATAAGAAAAGAAAATGTTCATTACCAATTAACCTCAAACATGTTTTTAAGATTAAGGCAAGAGATATAGAAACTATTTAGGTAGAATAATTTAATTGAAAGGACATTAAATTTTAAACTATTTGATCCAGAAAGAAGTTAGGCTTCCATATTTATGAATTGGGAAAGGCAGGCATTTAGGAAGAGGAACATACCAGATTTCAGAAATTCTTGGAATCTGTAAAGTTTTGTTACAGCAATAGTTTGTATCAGTGAGGATTATGGGTTGCCAGGAATTGTCACTGTTTCTGAGTAAATCAAATAAAATGAAATTTGTCACACTGTACTATAAGCTCATAAAAGATATGGGAAGTCAGAGGGCCATAACTAAAAATGAGCAGGAACCTAGAGAACTACTAGAGCTAGAATTGTTGTTGTTATGTGCCGTCGAGTCAAACCCGACTCATAGCGACCCCTCCTTGGGTTTCTGAGGCAGTATCACTACGGAAGTAGGATTGCCCAACCTTCCTTCTGAGGAGTGGCTGGTGGGTTTGAACCGCCAGCCGTCTGGTTAGCAGGCAAGTGTCTTAGCCACTATGCTACCAAAGCTCCCAGAGCTAGAATTAGGAAGTTCAATTGTGATCACCTTGCAACATTTCTCTGATTATCATGTTGCTTAACTCAAAACATTCTTTCTGATCTTGTATCACTTACTTACATTTAACAGTCACAGGGGCTACAATCCAATTATGGTAGCTTGGATAATGTGCTTGCTCCCTGCCAATGCTAGGCTTATCCACCCACAGCTTCAAATTTATTCAAAATAAGAGATGAAAATGCCTCAAAAATTAATTATGCGCTATTAGATAGAGTTTGCTAGATAGCTAAAGTGACAGATGTCTACTATAGAATATTCATAGGTCAATGATAATAAAATAAGGCCTTAAGAAAAAAAAAAAAAAATCCCAGGTTAAATGAAGACTCTGGAAATCAGAATATAAAAATATGGGGGTGGGGGGAGTAAAACAAATGATGTCAAAGAAAGAAATTACTTAAACATTTCCTTCCATGGGAAAGTCTGCTGTCACACAGATCCAGCCTGAACTCTCAAGGTGTGCGGTTACAGAAAATAGTAATGGGGATAATTTAACCTAAGAAAAAGGTGAGAAATTTGAAATTCAGGTTAGTTCTGATGCACAAACTTTATTCCAAATATTTTTAATATTTGCAATCACTTTTTAACGAGGAATAGCAGCCAGTTATGATTTGCATATGAATATGCTTTTCCTTGGGAGCTCTATGATTTGCACATGAATATAATTTTCCTTGGAAGCTCTGGTAGCATAGTGCCTAAGGCACTTGCCTGCTAACCAGAAGGCTGGCAGTTCAAACCCACCAGCCACTCCTCAGAAAGAAGGTTGGGCAATCTACTTCTGTAGTGATACTGCCTTGGCAACCCAAGGAGGGGTCGCTATGAATGGGGTCCGACTCAATGGCACATAACAACAACAACAACATACTTTTCCTTTGTGAGAGTTGTTCAACTTACTATCTCAAATCTCAATGCAAAAGAAGGAAAACAATGGCTATAGTCAACTATGCTCAATGAAAGTTTCTCTGCCATTTGGTGGTATCCATACTCCCTTGGTCACATCCACGGACCAAGGGAGTCAGTGACCCTGTGAGAGGTGACATTGAGGCATAAATCACCATGATCACAGCAACAACTGACTGAATCTAAGGCTTAATGAAGGCAGGATGTTGAACATTTTTTTCCCACTTTTCAGTATACTGGCTAACATTGGATTTGACTGCCTAGTATAATGATTTATCCTTTCTTTGGAATGTGTGGGTTGACTGGAGTTTCCTTTCCTTTTCTCACTTCAGGTTACTCATCTGAGTACATTTAATTGACAGGTGGACCCAGAACTAGGCTCAATTTGGGAGGGTAGAATAGTTAGACCTCTTTCTTCATGTTTTAACAAGCTAACTCTGCATTGGAGAAAGAAGAAAGCCCAGACATCTTTTAGGAATATTAGATAAGGGTTCTGAGCTTCTATTGATATTCCACCCAACACCACTAACTGCTGTCCAGTCAGATCTGACTCATAGTGACCCCTCCTTGGGTTGCCAAGGGATATCACTATGGAAATAGATTGTCCAATCTTCCTTCAGAGGAGTGGCTGGTGAGTTTGAACCAGCAACCTTCTGATTAGAAGTCAAATGCCTTGTTGTTGTTGTTGTTAGGTGCCATCGAGTCATTTCAGACTCATAGCGACCCCATGCACAGCAGAATGAAACACAGCCTGATCTGCACCAGCTCTATGATCCCTGCTATACTTGAGCCCATTGTCACAGCCACAGTGTCAATCCATCTCGTTGAAGGTCTTCCCCTCCTTCGTCGACCCTCCACCTTACCAAGCATGACATCCTTCTCCAGGGAATGGTCCCCTCTGACATGACCAAAGTAGGTGAGACAAAGTTTGGCCATCCTTGCTTCCAAAGAGCATCTCAGCTGCACTTCCTCCAGGACAGATCTGTTAGTTCTTTTAGCAGTCTATGGTACCTTCAGCATTCTTCACCAGCACCTCAACTCAAAAGCATCAACTCTTCTTCGGTCTTCCTTATTCATTGTCCAGCTCTCACATGCATAGGAGGTGACTGGAAATATCATGGCTTGTGTCAGGTGCACCTTATTCCTCAAGGAGACATCCTTGCTCCTCAGCACTTGAAAGAGTTCCTTTGCAGCCTACCTACCCAGTGCTACACGTTATCTAATGTCCTGACTGCTGCTTCCATTGGCCTTGATTATAAAACCAAGCAACGTGAATTCTTTGACAACCTCAATCTTTTCTCCATTTATCATGATGCTGCATATTGGTCCAGTTGTAAGGATTTTTATCTTCTTTATATTGAAATGTAATCCATACTGCAGACTGTATTCCTTAATCTTCATAGATTAATGAAGATTAATCTGTGCCTTAGGTACTATAAGAGACTCAAAATGCCATCATGGTTATCTGGTTAGATTGAGAGTTTATGGAGTCTGTGTGATAAATGGAATTTTAACACAATTTTATCTGATGGTGGATCCAATGGGTCCAAGGATCTACAGTTATTTACCTGGTTCTTGAGCTATAATTGGGAGAGTAGTTTTAAAAAAACCTCTCTCATCAATACACTTAACTATGGAATAAAAGGTAGTTCTGGTGGTATAGTACCTAAGACATTTGACTACTAACCAGAACACTGGTGGTTCAAACCTACCAGCCACTCCTGGGAAGGGAGATTGGGCAATCTACTTCCATAGAGATACCACCTCAGAAACCCAAGGACAGGTCGCTATGAGTTGGAAACGACTCAAAAACATTATTATAAGATGGGTCATATGAAAACCCCTGAAATTGGCCACCTTCCCCCAAGCAAGACAGGAAGTTAGAAACAATATCTTATCCAAGGAGAAATGGTGGACATTAATGGCATCCTCAAAGACCTAAACATGCAGGAGAAATAGTCCCCATTCAATTAATCTGTATGATCCCTAAAAACCCAGGTAGATTCTGATTAATAAGGGAGGATCACTATAAATTTAAACAGGGGGAAGCACCAATATCAGGTAGTGAGTTAGATGTGATATATGTACTGGTGTAGATCACCACAGCCTTTAGCAGTAGATATGCAGCTATTGATCTAGAAAAATATGTTCTTCTTAAGTCACCATCAATAGAGAAGAGATTGATATACTCATTGGCATTACTAAATTGCAAACCTGCCAAAGAAGCTGGTGCAAAGATTTCATTATGGAAAATATCTTGAGGAGATGAGTCAGCCAAGTAGGAGAATAATTTCATCACACATTTTCACCCCTGATTTAACCTCACCTGAATTAAATCTGGTAAGTGATTAAATCTTATTGGCATGGAAATCTCTGGATATGTATTTGCCTCTTTGCCTACAGTAATGAAGCCAACAGCCCTGTCCGAGTGCTTATTGAATATTTCATCTATCACCTTGGTCAGCAAAGTGAGACACTGAGTGAATAACCATAGCATCCACTAGTTCTGTCTTGTTATCTAATCCAAAATTAGACAGCCTAACAGAACAGTGGAATACCCAGTTAATCCCAGTTAATGTGCATCTCAGAGTTGGAGGCTGTACTCCAGAATATTGCACATGCACTGAAACTATGGCCATGAATGTATGGGTTCAGGAACCAAGCGTTGGAAATAGTGTTGTTTCTGCTCGCCATAGAAATCTTCTAAGCCTTGACTCTTAATTCAGTCATGCTTGCTTCGATCCATTCTGTGTATATTCTAATCACATTCATGCAGTTGCAAACTGACTCACTAAACTCATGCTGCTTACCTCTTGTCTCCTATACAACAGTTTCTCTTTTGAAGCTATAGAGTAGGACCCTTATAGGTGACACTTGATACCTACACATGTACAAACCAGAAATATAAAGCCATTAACAACCTACAGAGCAAATGTTTTACTACTGGAGGACAGACTTCAATAGGAAAATGTGTTCTTCTTGTTCTCTGGTAGACAGTTCTGAGACATATTCCCACTGCTTCTCCAATGGTGGTATTAGATCAAGCAACCAGTCAGTAACACATGTACTGATTCTTCTTCCTTCCCTGCTTTTCTCCTGTGTCTCTCACTTCTGCTGCTAAATTGCACTCCCCAGTAAAATGCTCCCACAAAAACCTTTGTTTAAGCTTTGCTTCCTGAGGAACCCAGGTTAAGATGTTCTGTGAGTAAATTATTATTAAGCCCAGAGGACCAATAATTCAGTGATTTACCTGAAGAAGAGGAGATGGTAATGGGCCAAGCTATGATCCTAATCATATCTTCTGACTCAAAATCCTGTGGTTTCTATATCACTTCTCAATGAAGTTGGTAACTTCATTGACTATTAAAGTCAGGGTGTTGGTTGGAAATGATCTCTTCTAGTGATTATAAAAATGTTACTTTTCTTTTTTTCTAGCAAAATCTGAGACACTGCCACTGAGTCAATTCTGATTCATAGAAACCCTATAGAACAGAGTAGAATTTCCCCATAGAGTTTCAAAGACTGAAATCTTTACAGAAGCAGACTGCCTCATCTCTTTCCTACATAGCAGCTGGTAGGTTCAAACCACCAACCTTTCAGTTAGCAGTTGAGTGCATAACCATTGTGCCATCAGCATCCTTAAAATCAGAGATTGAAACATAAAATTAGTAGATTACTCAACTTTAAACAATGTGGGAAGGAAATGCTGTCTCCTCAAGGCATCCCTCCATTTCCCAGTAACTCTGAAGTTGCTCTATGTAGTATCCTGTACATAGAGTCTTAGCATCACAGTGGAAGGATTAAAAAAAAAAAAAGATGATCCATTTCTACTCCTGCTTTGAAAAATGAGACTTTGAGGACTGGAAAGATTAAGTGACTTTTCCAATTTCACAAGCTCATTACTGACAAATATTTAAATTATGACTAGATAATGTAAAGAATGGAGTAATTAAGCTTCTGATAAGTTTAAATACATGTCCATGGATGAGTCTGGGAATTTCTACAAGGCCTCTTGAGAGCCCTTCCAACATTGTATTTCTATGATTCTAAGTAATCATCACATCCAATGAATTAATTATGCCACATGATATTTCCAAGTGCAATGCAGATGGCTTCATCATATAATTTTAGTCTCTATTTAGAGATGATTCACTGGCATTTTAAAGGCACTATTGCAACTGTTCTCCCAGAAGAAACTTAAAGAAGGTACTTAAAACTGCTGTGTATTAAAAATATATCACTTATCCACACATAATAAAGGTTATAACCCATTAGACTTATGTTCTAAAAAAAAAAAAAAAATTATATGAGTCCAAAAGGTCAATATTTAATCCAAAGCAAAGATGAGAAGATAAGGGGGCAGGAAAACTAGAGAACTGAAAATGGAATAACAATGAATGAGAATGTTGACAAATGTGAAAAATTTAACTAATGTCATTGATCAATTTGTATGGAAATTGTCAAAGGAGAACCTAACCTGCTGTGTAAACTTTAACCAAACACACAATAAAATATTATATATGTATATGTTCAAACCCACCAGCCACTCCCCAGGAGGAAGGCTGGGCAATCTACTTCCATAGTGATACTGCCTCGGAAACCCAAGGAGGGGTCTCTATGGGTCGGATCTGACTCCACGGCAATTGGTTGTGTTTGGTTATGTGTGTGTGTGTGTGTGTGTATATATACATATATATACATGTATACACACATATATATAAATATAGGAGCTCTGGTGGCATAGTACCTAAGGCATTTGACTGCTAACCAGTTGGCTGGCAGTTCAACCCACCAACTACTCCTTGGAAGGAAGGTTGAGCAATCTACTTCCATAGTGATACCACCTCGAAAACCCAAGGAGGGGTTGCTATGAGTTGGATCTGACTCCACAACAGTGAGTTCAGTTCAGTTTGGTTCAATACACACACACACACACACACACATACATAGGAGCTCTGGTGGCTTAGTGCCTAAGGCATTTGACTACTAACCAGAAAGCTGGTGGTTCAAACCCACCAGCCACTCCTCAGAAGGAAGACTGGGCAATCTATTTCCATAGAGATACGTCCTTGGAAACCCAAGGAAGGGTCACTATGAGTCAGGAACGACTTGATGGCAGTGAGATATGTATATGTATATATATTTGTTATTGTTGTTGTTGTTATTTGCCATCGAGTCAGCCCCAACTCATAGCGACCCCTCCTTGGGTTTCCGAGGCAGTATCACTACGGAAGTAGGATTGCCCAACCTTCCTTCC
>NW_006921741.1:7928159-7931500 GCF_000298275.1 Orycteropus afer afer | reverse complement strand
CTCTTTGGGTTTCTGAGACAGTATCACTACAGAAGTACATTGCCCAATCTTCCTCCCGAGGGGTGGCTGGTGTGTTTGAACTGCTAGTCTTCTGGTTAGCAGTCCAATGCCTTAGGCACTACCCCACCAGAGCTCTCTCTATATACACACACACACACACACATATGTGTGTGTGTGTGTGTGTATGATGAAACAGCTTCAAACATCCATTAATAATCAGAACATGGAATGTACAAATTATGAATCTAAGAAAATTGGAAGTTGTCAAAAATGAAAGGGAATGCATAAAGATCAATTTCCTAGGCATTAGTAGGACCTCTGGTGATGTAATGCTAAGGTATTTTTCTGCTAACCAGAAGGCTGACAGTTAAATCCCACCAGCCACTTTTCAGAAGGAAGATTAGGCAATCTACTTCCATAGTGATAGTGCCTCAGAAACCCAAGGAGGGGTCACTATGAGTCAGATCCAACTCGAGGGCAATGAGTGAGTTAATGAGCTGAAATGGACTGATTTTGACCATTTGAATCAGACAACCATATGATCTACAATGCCAGGAGAGACAAAATGAAGAGGAATGGCATGGCACTCATTGTCACAAAGAATGTTTCAAGATCTATCCTGAAGTACAATGCTGTCAGTGATAGGATAATATACATACGCATATAAGGAAGACCAGTTAACACTACTATTATTGAAATTTACGCACCAACTACCAAAGCCAAAAACAAGGAAATTCAAAATTTTTACCAACTTCTGCAGTCTGAAATTGACCAGACATGCAGTCAAGATGTCTTGATTATCACTGGTGATTGGAATGCAAAGAATCACTGGTAGCAGGAAAATATGACCTTGGTGATAGAAATAATGCTGGAGATCATATAATAGAATTTTGCAAGACCAACAATTTATTCATTGCAAATACCTTTCTTTAAACAACATAAATGACAGCTATATACATGGACTTCACCAGATGGAATACACAGGAATCAGATCAACTACAACTGTGGAAAGAGACAATGAAGAAGTTCAATAGCTTCAGCCAAAACAAGGCCAGGAGCTTACTGTGGAACAGACCATCAACTGCTCACATGCAAGTTCAAGTTGAAGCTTAAGACAATTAAAAGAAGTCCATGAGAGCCAAAATATTATCTTGAATATATCCCTCCTTAATTTAGAGATCATCTAAAGAATAGATTTGACACATTGAACACCAATGACTGAAAGCCAAAAGAATTGTGGTATGACATCAAGAACATCATACACGAAGAAAACAAAAGGTCATTAAAAAGACAGGAAAGGAAGAAAACACCAAAATGAATGTCAGAAGAAACTTTGAAACTTGCCCTTGAACAGGGAGTAGCTAAAGCAAATGGAAGAAGTGACAAGATGAAAGAGCTGAACAGATTTTAAAGAGCAGCTGGAGAAGACAAAGCCAATTATTATAATGAATGTGCAAAGACTTGGAGTTAGAAAACCAAAAAGGAAGAACACGCTCAGCATTTCTCAACTGGAAAGGACTGAAGAAAAAATTCAAGCCTTGAGTTGCAATATTGAAAGATTCTATAGGCAAAACACTGAATGGTGCAGGAAACATCAAAAGAAGATGAAAGGAATATGTAGAGTCACTGTACCAAAAAGAATTGGTTGATGTTCACCCATTTCAGGAGTTGGTATATGATCAAGAACCAATGGTACTGAAGGAAAAAGTTGAAGCTTCACTGAACGAATTGGTGAAGAACAAGGCTCCAGGAATTGACAGCATCCCTACTGAGATGTTTCAACAAATGGATGACCAACTGACTGGAAGAGATCCATATTTATACCATTCCAAAGAAAGGTTATCCCACAGAATGTGGAAATTATCAAACAATATCATTAATATCACATGCAAGTAAAATCTTGCTGAAAATAATTAAAAAATTGTTGCAGTAGTATATTGACAGAGAACTTCCAAAAATGCTAGGTAGATTCAGAAGAGGGTGTGGAACAAGGGATATCATTGTTGATGTCAGATGGATCTTGACTGAAAGCAAAGGATACCAGAAAGATGTTTACTCGTGTTTTATTGACTATGCAAATGCATTTGATTGTGTGGATAATAACAAATTATGGACAACATTGAGAAGAATGGTAATTCCAGAACACTTAACTATGTTCATGAAGAACCCGTATATAGACCAGGAAGCTGTTGTTCAAAAAAAACAAGGGTATTCTGTATGGTTTGAAATCAGGACAGGAGCGTTTTAGGGTTGTATCCTTTCACCATACTTCTTAAATCTGTTTGCTGAGCAAATAATCTAAAACCCTGGACTATATGAAGAAGAACATGGCATCAGGATTGGAGGAAGACTCATTAACAACCTTCAATATGCAGATGACACAATTTTGCTTGGTGAAAGTGAAGATGACTTACAGCACTTACTGATGAAGATTAAAGACTACAGTCTGTGTTATATATTACATTTCAACATAAAGAAAACAAAAATCCTCACAATTGGCCCAATAAGCAACATCACAATAAATGGAGAAGAGATTGAAACAATCAAAGATTTCATACTACTTAGTTATACAATCAACCTCAATGGAAGCAGCAGTCAAGAAATCAGATGATGTATTTTACTGGACAAATCTGCTGCAAAAGACCTCTTTCAACTGCTGAAGAGCAAACATGCCTCCTTGAAGACTATGGTGCACCTAACCCAAGCTATGGTGTTTTCAATCACTTCATATGCATGTGAGAGTTGGACAATGGATATGGAAGACTGAAGAAGGGTTGATGCTTCTGAGTTGTGGTGTTGGCCAAGAATACTGAACGTATTATTATGGACTGCCAGAAGAACTAACAAATCTGTCCTGGAAGAAGTACGGCTGGAATGCTCCTTGGAAGCAAGAATGGCAGACTTTGTCTCACCTACTTTGGTCTTGTTGTCACAAGGGACTATTCCTGGAGAAGGATATCCTGCTTGGTAAAGTGGAGGGTCAGTGAAGAAGGGGAAGGCCCTCAATGAGATGGATTGACACAATGACTGCAATGATGGGCTCAGGTATAACAAGGATTGTAAGGCTGGCACAGGACCTGGCAGTGTTTTGTTCCATTGTACATAGGGTCACTACGAGTCAAAGCCAACTTTATGGTACCTAACAACATACATATACCAAAACCCCACTTCCATTGAGTTGATTATGACTCACAGTGACCCCCATTGGGTTTCCAAGGCTGTAAATCTTTACAGAAGTAAATTGTCTCATCTTCCTCCATGGAACAGCTGGTGGATTTGAACTATTGATCTTCCAGTTAGAAGCCAAATGTCTTACACACTATACCACAAGAGCTCCTAAT
>NW_006921741.1:7925393-7927854 GCF_000298275.1 Orycteropus afer afer | reverse complement strand
TGAGAGATCAAATCCACAGTCAAAAGATAATGGAAGCTCTGAGTCAGAAGGACAGCTACAGAGCATGGGTGGCACAATACAGCCCCCCATTGAAAAGGTGATGCTTGAATCACTTCTACAAATTCCTGACAGACAGACAGCTAGGCTTTCTATGAATGCACCCACTGGCTGAATTACTTAGTGATTCTGCTACTTCCAGATTAAAGTGGACTCTGCTTACTTGCTGAACACTATGTTTGCTTACAGCATCATCTTTGATATTTAATTCATTCAACCAATATTTATTGAGCACAATATACATTGGGCTCATATTAAACAGAGAAGATATAACCCACCCAGCAGCTCTATGGAAGAAAGATCTGGTGATCTACTTTCATAAAGATTACCCATGCCATTCAATCAATTCTGACTCATTGTGACCCTATAGCTAAGAAAGCACTATGGGACAGTTCTGTGTCACATGGGATGTCTATGAGTTGAAATTGACTTGGCATCACCTAACAACAACACACACTTATGTATATCTTATCTCATTTCAAAAGGTGTTTGAGCATCACAAAAACAAGCAAGATATAATCTCTCCCTCAAAGAGCTCTCAGTATGAAACAGGAACCAAAATATAATGCAATGATTATTATAAATATTATGATACTGGTGCATGGAAGAAGAGCCTGTCTACTTTTGTGCTCAGGAAGTTTTCTTGGAGATGGAATGACTGAGCTGAGTCCCAGAGGAACACCAATGACCGAAAACCAGATGAATTGAGAGATGACATCTAGAACATCATACATGAAGGAAGCAAAAGGTCATTAAAAAGACAGGAAAGGAAAAAAGACCAAAATGGATGTCAGAAGAGACTCTGAAACTTCTTCTTGAATGGAGAGCAGCTAAAGCAAATGAAAGAAATAATAAGATCGAAGAGCTGAACAGAAGATTTCAAACACCAGCTTGAGAAGACAAAGTCAATTATTATAATGAAATGTGCAAAGACCTGGAGTCAGAAAACCAAAAAGAAGAACACAGTCAGTATTTCTCAAACTGAAAGAACTGAAGAAAAAAATCAAGCCTAGATTTGCAATATTGAAAGATTCTATGGGCAAAATATTGAATGGTGAGAAAACATCAAAAGAAGATGGAAGGAATACGCAGAGTCATTGTAGCAAAAAAAAAAAAAAAAATTGTTAGATTTTCATCCATTTCAGGGGGTGGCCTATGATGAAGAAGCAATGGTATTGAAGGAGGAAGTTGAAACTGCACTGAAGGAATTGGCGAGAAACAAGGCTCCAGGAATTGACATAATATCCATTGAGATATTTCAACAAATGGACGCTGGGCTGGAGGCACTCACTCGTTTATGACAAGAAATTTGGAAGATAGCTACCTGGTCAACTGACTGGAGGTCCATTATTTGTATCCATTCCAAAGAAAGGTGATTCCACAGAATGTGGAAACTATCTAACAGTATCATTAATATCACATGCAAGTAAAATTTTGCTAAAGATTAGTCAAAAAAGGTTGCACCAATATATTGACAGGGAACTTTCAGAAATGCAAGCTGGATTCAGAAGAAGACACGGGATGAGAAATATCAATGCAGATCGATCTAGTCTGGAAGCAAAGAATACCAGAAAGATGTTTACTTGAGTTTTATTGACTATGCAAAGGCATTCAACTGTGCGGATCATAGCAAATTATGAGTAACATTGAGAAGAATGGGAATTCCAGAACACTTAACTGTACACATGAGAAATGTATATATAGATCAGGAGGCTGTTGTTTGAACAGAACAAGGGGACACTACATGGTTTAAAATCAGGAAGGGAGCATTTCAGGGTTGTATCCTTTCACAGTACTTATTCAATCTTAGCAAATAATCTGAGTAGCTGGCATGAACATAGCATCAGGTTTGAAGGAAGACTCATTAACAACCTGCGATATGCAGATGACACATCCTTGCTTTCTGAAAGTGAAGATGACTTTAAGCACTTACTTATGAAGATTAAAGACTACAGTCTGCAGTTATGAATCACACCTCAACATAAAACCAAAAAAACCACACACCAAACTCACTGCTGTCAAGTCAGATCCTACTCATAGCAACCCCCCTTTGGGTTTCTGAGGCAGTATCACTATGGAAGTAGATTACCCAACCTTCCTTCCAAGGAGTGGCTGGTGAGTTTGAACCACCAGCCTTCTGGTTAGCAGTCAAATGCCTTAGACACTGTGCCACCAAAACAAAAATTCACAACTGGACCAATGGGCAGCACCATGATAAATAGAGAAAAGATTGAAGTTTTCAAAAATGTCATGTTACTTGATTTCATAATCAACACCAATGAATGAAGCCATCAAGAATTCAGACACCTTACTGCACAGGGAAAATCTGCTGCAAAAGACCTCTTTCAAGTGCTGAAGAGCAAACATGTTCCTTTGAAGACTAAGGTACACCTAACCTAAGCCA
>NW_006921741.1:7916846-7924618 GCF_000298275.1 Orycteropus afer afer | reverse complement strand
TAAGGAAAACCAAAGAAAAGTTAATGCTTCTGAGTTGTGTTGGCCAAGAATACTGAAAGTACCATGGACCTCCAGAAGAACTAACAAATCTGTCCTGGAAGAAGCTCCTTGAAATGCTCCTTGGAAGTGAGAATGGCCAGACTTTGCCTCATCTACTATGGTCATGTTGTCAGAAGGGATCATTCCCTGGAGAAGGATATCATGCTTGGTGAAGTGGAGTATCAGCAGAAAAGGGGAAGGCCCTCAATGAGATGGATTGACAAAGTGGCTGCAACAATGGGCTCAGGTATAGCAAGGATATTGACTCTGGCACAGAATTGGACAGTGTTTCGTTCTATTGTGCATGGGGTCGCTATGAGTCAGAGCCAACTCGACAGTACCTGACAACAACAACTAGATAATGAAGGTAGAATGGCCTTCCATAAAGGTCAACACATGCGACAGTGGAGAGTGCAAGACACAATCAAGAAACAAAAACAAATTCAGAAAGCCTATGGCATAAGAGGCATGTGAGGGAGGTATAGTCAAGGAAGTTAGGTAGGTAGACATGCAAGGATGTCCACTAAAGATGTCATTAGATATCCAGTAAAGAACTTAAACTTTATCTTACAACCTACCCTATAGGAATCCACTGAGAGATTTTAAGTAGGGTAGTGTTGTATTGAGATTAATCACTAAACAGACAATTAGGCAGAGGAAAAGAACAATCACTGTAGCATTTTTTGTAAACTGGATTGTTATCTCTCCCTTTCCATATTATATTGCTGATGGGAAGTCTATGAGAAATACGGTGGTTGTTGTTGTTAGTCATCATTGAGTCAACTCTGACTCACAGCAACCCCATGTAAAACAGAGTAAAACGTTGCCTTGTCCTGTGCTCTCTTCATGGTTGTCGGCTGTGATTCTTAGATTTTTCTTTGGCTAATTTTTGAAAAATTACAAAAAGAATTTGTTGATGTTGAGCCATTTCAGGAGGGAGTATATGATGAATAACCAATGGTACTGAAGGAAGAAGTCCAAGTTTCACTGAAGGAATTGGTGAAAAACAAGGCTCCAGGAATTGATGGAATATCAACTGAGCTGTTTCTAGAAACTTATGGAGTTCTAGAGGTGCTCACCTGTTTATGCCAAAAAACTTGGAAGGCCACTGTCTGGCCAACCAACTGGAAGAGATCAATATTTGTGCCCATTCCAAAGAAAGGGGATCCAAGAAAATGTGGAAATTGTTGAACCATGTAATTAACATATATGCAAGTAAAATTTTGTAGAAGATAATTCAAAAACTGTTGCAGCAGTATGTTGACAGGGAACTGCTAGAAATTCAAACTGGATTCAGAGAAGAGGGTGGAACAACAGATATTATTGCTGATGTCAGATGGATCTTGGCTGACAGCAAAGAATACCAGAAAAATGTTTACTTGTGTTTTGTTGACTATGCAAAGGCATTTGACTGTATGGATAACATTGCAAAGAATGTGAGTTCTAGAACACTTAATCGTGCTTATGAGGAACTTTTTCATACACCAAGAGGCTGTCATTTTAATTGAACAAGGGGATATTGCAGGTTTAAAATCAGGAAAGGTGTGCATTAGGGTTATGTCCTTTCATCATACTTATCCAATCTGCAAAATGAGCAAATAATCTGAGAAGCTGGATTACATAAAGAAGAACACAGCATCCGGATCAGAGGAAGACTCATTAACAACCTATGATGTGCAGATGACACAACCCTTGCTTGCTGAAAGTGAAGAAGACTTGAAGCACTTACTGGTGAAGATCAAACACTACAGTGTTCAGTATGGATTACACCTCAACATAAAGAAAAATAAAAAATCCTCACAACTGAGTCAATAAGCAACACCAAAATTAATGGAGAAAACATTGAAGTTCTCAAGAATTTCTTTTTACTTGAATCCACAATCAACATCCATGGAAGCAGAAGTCAAGAAATCAAATGACTTCTTTAATTTTCTTCATTCTTTTCTTCTCTGGTCTAGAGCAACAAATCATGGGAGATCAGAAAGGCAGCATTTCCACAGGGAGAAATACGTTGTTGCTGTTGTTATGTGCCGTCAAGTCAGACCTGACCCATAGTGACCTCTCCTTGGGTTTCGAGGCAGTATCACTATGGAAGTAGATTGCCCCATCTTCCTTCCAAGGAATGGCTGGTGGGTTTGAACCACCAACCTTCTGGTTAGCAGTCAAGTGCCTTAGGCACTATGCTATCAGAGCTCCCAGGGCGAAATATAGGGAGGTACAAATACACAGGCAAGAAGAACATTGGGAAAGGGTAACCACAGGAAAGAATGGGAGGTGAGATGTTATACTGTGGTGAATGTAACCAGGAATACAAACAAAATGTGTATATGAATTGTTAAACATAAAGCAAATATGCTTTGTAAAATTTCACCCCAATCACAACAAATATTTAAAAAAAGAAATCAAACAACATATTAAGCTGGGCAAATCTGCTCCGAAAGACCTCTTTAAAATGTTAAAGACCAAGATGTCACTTTAAAGACTATGGTGTCCCTGAACCAAGCCATGGTATTTTCAATAGCTTCATATGGAGAGAGTGAATAAGGAAAACCACAGAAGACTTCTTTCGAATTGTCATGTTAGTGAAGAATATTGAGGGTACGTACCATGGACTGCTAGAAGAATGAACAAATCTGCCTTGATGGAAGTACAGCCAGAATGTTCTTTAGAAGCAAGAATGGCCTGACTTTGTCTCTCACACTTTGGTCATGTTGTCAGAAGGGACAAGTCCCTGGAGAAGGATATCATGCACGGTAAAGTAGAGGGTCAGTGAAAAAGGGGAAGACCCTCAATAAAACAGATTGACATGGTGGCTGCAATGACAGGCTCAAGCATAGCAATGCTTCTGAGGATGGTGCAGGACTGGGCAGTATTTCGTCTGTTGTATATAGGGTCGCTATACAACTTTTGAAAATAGATTGCCAGGTCTTTCTCCCTAGTCTCTCTCAGACTGAAAGCCCTGCTGAAACCTACACACCATGGATAAACCTGCTGGTCTTGAAATACCAGAACATGGCTTCCAGCATCATAACAATGTGCAAGCCACCACAGGATGACAAACTGGCAGATGAGTGGTGGATGAGAACTATAGCTCTCCATTAAGTATTTTTTCTATGCACAGTTAATTTCATATTATTTATATACATTCTTATGATAAATAAATATAAAATATTTCAGATGTGAAGGAAACATGAATTAGTAAGCAGTTATATGGGGAGCCCTTTTACAAATGATTTCCAATATTTCCTGCATCTATTTCCTGCCTGGTGTCTTTGGCTGCCTCCTCTATACTCTATCTACACTTTTCTCAAAACCCAATCATTGGTATCCTGTCTTCTGTGTATTTAGCCTATCTTCTCCCTTATCCAAACTTCCTAATAGAGGTTTAGTACCAACCCAGTTCTCAGGCTGATTTCACAATGTCTCACCTCTTAGAAAAAATGAATTCATTAGTTGAAATCACTATTCCAAAATATGGATTCACAAACTGCCTAGTTCTAGTCCCTAATATAGTTTAAAACTGGACCTTGGGAAAACAAAAACATAAAATAAAATACAGTGAGAGATTTATTGCTTTATTTTATTGGTTATATTTTGTTTACCTTTGGATCTAAGGTGAGCAACATAGGTTAATAATAATTCTTGGTTTGTGACCCATTCTTATCACTGGTCCATGCATGAACTTTGTTGGTGTGCTTGTTTGTTTACAACAATAGAATGAAATGAACACAAATTTATGTCCAACACAACACAGGAACTAGAACATTGACCAAACTTGACTCTGTATATAAGATAACCTTCATCTCATTCTCATGCCTCCCCTCAAATGAGATATTCCCCCATCCTAAATTTTGTGTTGATTATTCTTTCCTTAAAAAACACTATACAGACATTTATGTCTATTCCTAAAAAATAGGTCATGCAGGATTTTTAAAATTTTATTTATTTTGCTGTTGTTAAGAATATACAAAGCAAAACATGCACTAATTCAACAGTTTATGCATGTGTAATTCAGTGATATTGATTACATTCTTCAAGTTGAACAATTTTTCTTGCCCTCCTTTTCTGAGTTCTTCCTCCTCCATTAACATAAACTCACTGTACCTTAAGGTTCTCCTCTAAGCTTTTGAGTTGTTTTTGTCAGTTAGATCCTACATAGATAGTTCTTAAAGAGAATAATCCTCAAGACAGATATTCTTTACTACTTAATCTGAACTACTATTGTTTGGTTTTAAAAAGACTTCAGGGGATATTTTTGGCTTAGCATTTAAACATTATCTCAGGGCAATTTTTTCCAGGGTTCCTTCAGCTTCCATGGCTCCAGAAAGTCTGGAGTCCATGAGAATTTTGAAATTTTTGTTCTATATTTCCCTCCTTTTAATCAGGTTTCTTCTATAGAATCTTTGATCAAAATGTTCAGTAATGGTAGCCAGACATCATCCAGTTCTTCTGGTCTCATGGCAATTATTTTCACTTTACAACAATGTATCTTATTGTATGTAATCACTGGTGTGGTAGTTAAGGCTGTGTGTCAACGTGGCTGGGCCTGGTTGAGTTGCTGGTAGCTAGAGGTGTTTATTCCCCATGATGAGACTGGCAATCAACTCCATGGTGGGATCTACCACAAGCAGCTGAGTAGCTGTTTTAGGGATGTGGTCTGCTTCCCGTATAAAAGAAACAGCTTTGGGAATGGTCTCCAGTTTACGGCACATTTGAACCCTGAATGTAGCTGAGTTGTTGTTTAGCAGCCTGCCAGGCTTTGCCTATCTTGAGACTTTCAATGGACATAAATCAATGGCCTGTCGTGTTGTTTGGTAACATTGGAACTGTGCCTTTTTACTTGTCGACCTTGGGTTTGTCAGCCTCAGCAGCCAGCATCTGCCTGAGTGAATAAAAGCCTCCAGCTTCCATGGGCCAGGAGCAGGAGGCAAAGCTGAAGCCCAAGGTTGACAGGCTTTCCCATAGCCCCTAGAACCTGGCACTTTGAACATGGACTTAAAGCCTCCAAACTGTAGGAGAATAAACTTCTGTTTGTTAATGCCATCCCATTTGTGGAATATATTCCTGTCAGAGCTGCACTAGGTCACCAAAATAACTACAAAATCTTTTCCACTCTCTTATTAAAATCTATATTTTTGTGGATACTTGTGATTCAATTATCTTGGCTGTTCTATATGATCTCATTTATTGTAAACATACTATATATTTATTCATCCATTCTCCTATATATGTCCACTTGGATTGCTTTCCAATTACTCAAGTATAAACAGAGCTGCTCTGAACACTTTTGTATATGTATTCTGATGTATAGTGGCAACATTATTCTCAGATTAAAAACCTAGAGGTAGGAGTACTAGATGCACATTTTCCATACAGATAAATGTATTCAATTTCAAATATTCCCTTTTATCCTGATATTGTGTTCTGTTCTGGTAGGAAAGTATATTTTTTATTAAAAGATACTAATTATAGATGGTAGTTGCTGCTTTTTTAAAATTATCTACTTTTAAAAACCAAAACAAAACAAAACAAAACAAAACCTCACTGCCATGGACTCAATTTAACTCATAGCAACCCCTCCTGAGTTTCTGAGGTGGTATCTCTACGGAAGTTGATTGCCCTATCTTCCTTCTGAGGAGTGACTGGTGAGTTTGAACCACCAACCTTCTGGTTAGCAGTCAAATGCCTTAGGCAATATGCCACCAGAGCTCCTTTAGTAAAATTTAAAGTCTCAAATTTTGTTTGGGAAGTTTTACAGCTCTGTGAAATTCTAAAGTCTGGGCAATGTAAGACTAAATCACATCTAGGAGAGGGGCTGAATTTTCTTCACATCTGTCATAATAATAATCACATTGCTTATTGCACTAAGCTGTTATGAGGGTTAATGAAATAAAGAATGAAAAGAATTGGCATATAATAATTGCTTAACAAACTCTAGTTCCCTGGCTATTTTAGTTTTGATGCTTACATTTTAAATGGTTGGGTTCATATAGCAGGTTTTGTTGTGCTCAGGGCAACATTTAGAAGGCTTTCTAAAGGTGACAGCCAAAGGGAACAACCTTCACAAAAGTGTTCATTTCTTGCCTTTATCTATCCTAGTACACATTGCAGCAGTGAGAAGGAGTGAACCCTTCATTGCAGTGATGCCCTTCATTTTACAGATAATTCTCTTTTATTTCTTTTGACAGTCTGGGGAAGTAAGGCCACACATAATGGATATCCTAAAATCCTGGAATTTAGTCACCTTTGACCTTGTGTCTTTGCTCTGCATCACAGATTTCTTTCCTGACAACACAAGCACAGAGATAGTCAAAACAGGAGTCTCCAGAAATGAGTGAAGTAGTAGATAAAGAGAGAAGAGGAAGGAATATGACATTAAAAGAGAAATGAACTATTCTCCAATTTCAAAAGCAAAGGACAAGTCACTCAGAGAGCTCTGTGGTGATATTTCCTGGCTGGGTACTAGAATCTGATGGACACTGAGATGTAGTTTAATAGGAAATAACTACACATATTGGAGACCAGAGAAGGTTTCATTCTCATTCATAGACAAAATGCATTAAATAGATCAAATATATATACTCAGTTATTATTTTAAAAATTCAACAAAATACCTACTATTTCATAAACCTCAGCAGTTATTACCCTCAGTTTAGATAGAAAAGGAGGACTAGTATAGTTTACTAAAAGTTTGTTCTTTTCAAATAGAACTCAAGACAGAGGTCCACTGAGATACTAAAGTGTTTGTGGCAGGAGAGGGTTGGGACACTGGCATACCATGGAGAAGTGTCTCATCTAAGAATAAATATAATCAGAAAGGTAAAGGACCTGTGCACTGAAAACTATAAAACATTACTAAAAGAGATGGGGAGATGGTGTCTTACCTGTAGCTCACACATTAGTTCCTTCTAGCATCTTAGTGCCTGAAAACTAGGTGCAGCAGTTCAAAGTGGGGATTCTGGCACTCTGAAGAGGTCATTAAGTCAGAGAACACCAAATCCAGGGGAGTAGGATTAGAAAGGAGGGAGAGGCAGTGTAAACAGCTGGAAAGAATAAAAATAGGTGAACCTGCCCTTCAGAGCACTAACTGGCCAGTGAGACAGGGCATCAGAGAGTTCCCTGGGGCAGTGGAGAGAATGCACTGGAGGACTTGTGGCCACTCCATGGATCTACCTTCTGCACCCACTTTTTTCAGTAAATGTGAGACCACTGGGAGGGAGGAATTTCTGAGAAGCAGAGTAGAGACCCCTTTGGCTCCAGGTGCTGCTGAATTGGGAGCAGAGAGAGAAGCATGCCACAAGTGGGTGGGTACTGGGATGAACTCATGGTGTGGGTCAGGGTAGCTATTCCAGGACAGACTTTCGGAGATTTATTTTCCCCCTCTTTTCTTCCTCCTTTCCCTGCCTCTCCCCTGCCTCATTCAATAGAAAAACCACATTAAGGTATCACAACATTGGCTGGCTCAAATCCTAAACCTCCTCATGATGAAGAGAGACTTGCACTTATATTCCACACAGTGATTCTGTCATAACAAATAAAACTTCAGAGCAACCCAGCACACCTGAATTAATAACCCCCAAAAAATAAATAAATAAAATACACCAGCTCCACCTTTGCAAAAACATTAAATCACAAAATCAAGACAAAAAAAATCAATACATAACTAACAGTTAAAGACAACTTCAAAATGCCTAGGAAACAACTGGCAACCTTAAATCAAACAAACAAACAAA
>NW_006921741.1:7915274-7915901 GCF_000298275.1 Orycteropus afer afer | reverse complement strand
GGGACGGCATGCATAAAACACTGAAGGAAAAGAACTTCCAATCAAGAATCCTATATCCAGCCAAACTGTCCATCAAATATGAGGATAAAATCAAGACATTCTCAGACAAACAGAAATTAAGAGATTTTGTGAATACCAGATCAACCCTACAAGAAATGCTTAAGGAAGTCCTTCCAATAGAGAACCCACAAAAGAGAACAACAAAATCAGGACAAATGACCTCAACACTAAAATCAAATCAGAAATAGATGCTCAAAATAAGATTATTAGACATTTTACACTAAAAAATAAGGAAGTCAATCCACACACGACAAGAGCAACTAACCTAGTAGAGGGAATAAAACTTCTAGGAACAAAACTTCCAAATGGAGAGGAAAACAGGATAATGTCCTCATAGAACAAAACTGTTCCAAAAATATAGAAACAGGAATTCACTCCAAGGTAACCACACAGAAAATTAACAATCCCCAGAAGCAAATGCAGAAGGAAGGAAAACATATGGGTTAGTAAGCATAAACCAACAATAAAGAAGAGAAGAGAGGAAACATGTGACAACAAAATGAATCAGCACAGAAAAGTATATGGACCAAGGAAACTCCAACAACATGACAAAAAAAAAAAAAAAAA